>NC_060888.1:5636891-5936891 GCF_014805685.1 Silurus meridionalis | reverse complement strand
TGTGTCTTGTTCAGTGGTGGTCGACTTTCTGCCTTTCTTACCTTGGCCATGTCTCTGAGTATTGCACACCTTGTGCTTTTGGGCACTCAGTGATGTTGCAGCTCTGAAATATGGCCAAACTGGTGGCAAGTGGCATCTTGGCAGCTGCACGCTTGACTTTTCTCAGTTCACGGGCAGTTATTTTGCGCCTTGGTTTTCCACACGCTTCTTGCGACCCTGTCGACTATTTTGAATGAAACGCTTGATTGTTCGATGATCACGCTTCAGAAGCTTGGCTATTTTAAGACTGCTGCATCCCTCTGCAATATATCTCACTATTTTTGACTTTTCTGAGCCTGTCAAGTCCTTCTTTTGACCCATTTGCCAAAGGAAAGGAAGTTGCCTAATAATTCTGCACTCCTGTATATATATATATATATATATATATCAATTTGTATCTGTAGATTAATTGAAAATAATGTCTGATTGTATTTATTTATTTTTTTGCACTACAAAGGCTTGTTTGTAAATGGGACATACGATAGATTTCGGAAGACACTTAGGTAAAGGTATGATTTGCTCCAAATGTATGATTTGATTGAAAGAAATAAAAGTGTATATACGGTGTAGGGGCGATCCTGAAGGAATAGTACAGTAAGAGTGTACTGGAGGTGAAGAGAGTTTCTGATAGGGTGATGAATGTGAAGGTGGAAGTTGAAGATGTGATGATAAATGTCATCAGTGCCTATGCTCCACAAGTGGACTGTGAGATGGAGGAGAAGAAAAAAGTCTGGAGTGAGTTAGATGAAGTGGTGGAGAGTGTGTGAATTGGAAAGAACAATTGGTGATGGGGCAGACTTTAATGGGCATGTAGGTGAAGGGAACAGAGGTGATGAGGAGGTGATGGGCAGGTATGGCCTTAAGGAGAGGAATGTGGAAGGGCAGATGGTGGTAGATTTTGTTAAAAGGATGGAAATGGCAGTGGTGAACACGTATTTTAAGAAGAAGGATGATCATAGGGTGACGTATAAGAGTGGAGGAAGGTGCACACAGGTGGATTATGTTCTATGCAGAAGATGCAACCTAAAGGAGATTGGAGACTGTAAGGTGTTGGCAGGGGACAGTGTAGCTAGACAGCATCGGATGGTGGTCTGTAGGATGGTTTTGGAGGTGAAGAAAAAGAGGAGGAGAGTGAGGACTAAAAGAAGAATAAGTTGGTGGAAACTGAAGGAGGAATGCTGTAGTGTGAGATTCAGGAAAGAGGTCAGACCGGGGCTTAGTGGTGGTGAAGAGCTGGATGATTGGGCAACTACAACTGAAGTGATAAGGGAGACAGCTAGAAAGGTATTTGGTGTGGCATCTGGAAATAGAAAGGAAAACAAAGAGACGTGGTGGTGGAATGAGGAAGTGCAGGAAAGCATAAGGAGAAAGAGTTTGGTGAAACAGAATTGGGATTGACAGAGAGCTGAGAAAAATTGGCAGAAGTACAATGAGATGTGGCAGCAGGTAAAAAGGGATGTGGCGAAAGCAAAGTAAAAGGCAAACTGTATGAGAAGTTAAACACTAAAAAAGGAGAAAAGTATTTTTACCAATTGGCCAGGTAGAGGGACCGAGCTGGGAAGGATGTGTTGCAAGTTAGAGCAATAAAGGGTAGAGATGGAAATGTGTTGACTAGTAAGGAGAGTGTGTTGAGAAGATTAGTTTATTAGAAAGAGTGGTGGAAGCCAGGCTGAAAGAAGAGGCGACCATCTGTGAGCAGCAGTATGGTTTCATGCTGAGAAAAAGCACCAAAGACGCATTATTTGCTTTGAGAATGTTGATGGAGAAGTATATAAAAGGTCAGAAGGAGTTGCATTGTGTGTTTGTGGATTTAGAGAACGCGTAAGACAGGGTTCCAAGAGAGGAGTTGTGGTATTGTATGAGGAAGTCAGGTGTGTCAGAGAAGTATGCGAGGGTGGTGCAGGACATGTATAAGGACAGTGTGACAGCCTGGCCAGACTGGTTCAAGGGGAAGGTTGAACTGCATCAGGATCGGCTATGAGCCCTTTCCTGTTTGCAGTGGTGATGAACAGGTTGACGGACGAGGCCAGACAGGAGTCTCCATGGACTATGATGTTTGCGGATGATATTGTTATTTGTGGTGAGAGTAGAGAGCAGGTTGAGAAGAGCCTGGAGAGGTGGAGGTACACACTGGAAAGAAGGGAAATGAAAGTCAGTAAGAGTAAGAGTACATTTTTGTGAATGAGAGAAAGGGGAAGTAGAGTGGTGCGCTTGCAGGGAGAAGAGTTGGTGAAGGTGGAGGAGTTCAGGTACCTGGGGTCAACAGTGCAGAGTAATAGAGAGTGTGTTAGAGAAGTGAAGAAAAGAGTGCAGGCAGGGTGGAGTGGGTGGAGAAGAGTGATAGCAGGAGTGATTTGTGATAGAAGAGTATCTGCGAGACTGAAAGGGAAAGTTTATAGGACTGTGGTGAGACCTGCGATGTTGTATGGTTTAGAGACAGTGGCATTGAGTAAAAGACTGGAGGTGGAGCTGGAGGTAGCAGAGCTGAAGATTTTAAGGTTATCCTTGGAAGTGACAAGGATGAACAGGATTAGAAACAAGTTTATTAGAGGGACTGCACATTTAGGATGTTTTGGGGACGAAGTGAGGGAGGCCCGATTGAGATGGTTTGGACATGTGCAGAGGAGGGACACTGGGTATATCGGTGGAGAAAACCGAGGATGGAGCCACCAGGAAGAAGGAAAAAGGAAGACCAAGGAGGAGGTCTATGGATGTGGTGAGGGAAGACATGCAGGTAGTTGGTTTGAAAGAGCCAGATGTAAAGGACAGGTGGGTATGGAGATGGATGATCCACCATGGTGACCCCTAATGGGAGAAGCCAAAAGAAAAAAAAAATATATATATATATATATATATATATATATATATATATATATATATATATATATATATATATATATATATAAAGATAAAAGGCATTTGAGCCTAAATTAGAGTGTAATATGACTCAGACAGAGCAGAAGGGAAGAGAACGACTACATTTCTGACCTAGATAGAGCAGGGCACAGGAAGTCAGGATTAAAAGAGCCACCGCAAGGCAACAGCGAGACTGAGAGCAGGCTAAAAAGAAAGCAGTTTCGTGTCTAGTCTGAGAGATTTTGGGTCTCTCTGTCCCTATCTTTCTTCTCTCTCAATCTTGCTTTTCTTTATCTTCAGCACAAATATGACCTCATAAACTGAACAAAAAGACAAGAAGAAGAAAACAGGCAAAGGGGTAAAAAGATACAAGCAGATAAAGAGAATGGATCTGCATTTCTGATAGCAAATTATAAAATGGGATATAATCTAAAATGAGTGTAATGTTACTGCCTGAAAGCTACAAGGTTTAATCCAGACGTCAGGTCAGTGTATGTGTGAAGTTTCACTAGTTGTTTACCCCTTGTGGGTTTTCTTTGGGTTCTTTGGTTTCCACCACTTTCCATTTGCCATTCCCAGGATTAACTTCAGCTTCACAGCAAACAAAGACACTATGAACTTCACATCACAAATATTTGACATTAAATTAATATAAATGTTCTTATTAATTCTCATTTATTTGGAGTAATTGGCACAGCTAGAAATGCAAAATCCCAACAGGCCACCTCACATTGACTTTCAAGTGAAATAGATCATATTTTTGGTAAACCCACACAGTTTGAGCTCAATATTACTTCCGTCTGTCCTTCTCTATAAATTTCCCATGTGTATTCCTGCCTCATAGCCAGTTTTCCCAGGATCCACTGCAACCCTGACCAG
This sequence comes from Silurus meridionalis, assembly GCF_014805685.1. Taxonomy (NCBI): domain Eukaryota; kingdom Metazoa; phylum Chordata; class Actinopteri; order Siluriformes; family Siluridae; genus Silurus; species Silurus meridionalis. The sequence goes on along the minus strand of NC_060888.1, from coordinate 5,933,117 downwards.
GATAGAGCAATCACTTGAAATAAATATCTGAATGATCTAAAAGTCTAAAAATTACATAAAACAGACTTTTTAATAATATCCATGTACTTTAATTGCTTGTGTCTATGGATATTGCCCTCTTTTAACTTTTATCTTTTTAATTTCTCTTCACAGCTTAAACCTATTTTGGAACCGTTTAGCGTTATTCAGTCTGCATTAGTGAGCTCATTTGAAATCGTGTACTTTGCCATTGCTGTGCATATTTCAGAGAGATATGATTAAAAGATAGGAGCTGTTGCAGGAGAATGTGTCAAATTGCATCAACTGAGAACCTCCTCTGGGAATCTGGCTGTATTTACTGAGTGTCTCATACATCCATGGAGTAGCTGTGGTCTAGTTTTAGAGTTACACTGAAGGGTTAGTAAGTACAATTTCATAAACTCAGGCATTTATTTACAAAATGTTCATGATGTACAGGAGTGGACAAATACATTCATTCGGGAGCCATTTAGTCAAGTCCAGAACCTTACGGATGCTTTATTCGGGTCACTTTATTGGTTTAAATTACTAATTTGTTTATTCATTTGAGAGAGAAAGAATCAAATAAAATTGTATTGAATTAAATTAAATCAAATTAAATGATATTGAATGGAATTTAATATGATTTAATTGAATTTTATCTAAGGCACTCACCCACTCAAGTGAAATGAATATGATTAATTTTGAATATGATTCTGTCTTTTCATAGACAGACAGACAGACAGACAGACATACAGACAGACAGACAGACGATAGATAGATAGATCGGTAGATAGATCGGTAGATAGATAGATAGATAGATAGATAGATAGATAGATAGATAGATAGATAGATAGATAGATAGATAGATAGATAGATAGATGGATGGATGGATGGATGGATGGATGGATGGATGGATGGATGGATGGTGGGTGGGTGGGTGGATGGATGGATGGATGGATGGATGGATGGATGGATGGATGGATGGATGGTGGGTGGGTGGATGGATGGATGGATGGATGGATGGATGGATGAATGGTGGGTGGGTGGATAGATGGATGGATGGATGGATGGTGGGTGGGTGGTTGGGTGGGCAGATGGATGGATGGATGGCTGGATAGATAGATAGATAGATAGATAGATAGATAGATAGATAGATAGATAGATAGATAGATAGATAGATAGATAGATAGATAGATAGATAGATAGATAGATAGATAGATAGATAGATAGATAGATACATAGATAGATAGATTCATTTATTTACCCATTCATGTATTCATTCATTCTTGTATTCACTCATTTACTCAGTAAACAGGTCAGTGATTCAGGATGACACAATAAATTAAAGTCAATTAGTGAAGCAGATGGTCGATTCGTCGGTAGGAAACGAGGGAGTTTATCATTAATTGTTATGATGCTTAGTCAGTAATTACAGCAGCCTGTGGAAGCACAAAGTAGACCAGACAGAAAGTACTTTTTTTTTATTTTTATTTTTTTTTACAAAAGGACTTGCTTTGTTTGGATCTAAGACTTTTATTGCTTTGTTAAATCTAGAAGCTAATTAACAAGCAGCATTGTGTCTTCACTCTATGTGTGTGTGTGTGTGTGTGTGTGTATGTGTGTTAGAAAAAGTTAATTACCAGACATTTTCTTTTAGACCATGTATGTGTTTTGTTTTTCTTCAAACGTCCGCATGATGTTTGTTTGTTCTCAAACTTTTAACGGCCAAAATGAACTCGCAAACACTGAGCAATCTCATGAAAACTTTATCAGCTGGAAAATTCAGTCTGCATTGTTGAAACCGCTCATAATTGTGTATAAGAATCCAGTGCATGTGCCTGCAGATGGCTTTATTAAAGTCTATATGCTACGCCTTAATCTAGTTATTGAATCGCTGTGATGCGATTTCCATCCTGCCTTACAGTCCGTTCTGCCAGAAATTAGATGTTATTCTCCTGCAAATGTTTTTTTCTCTCTCCCTCACATGCTTAATTTCAGTTCTGGCTTGTGCAGACACGTTCCTGACGAAGCTCTTGGTTTACAATAACCCAAAAACACTGGCATATCCAAATTTGAAGTTTATTAGCAAGACGTCAGTGTCATTCTAGATACTTCATGCTGTCAGAAAGAAGACGACCAACTCTCACAGGGAGTGCAGATGGAGGTTCTGGCTTCGATATTCATCCACACTCATTCGCAAGAGCTGTTATTTATTCATTTTATTAGTTTATTTTTATCAGTTTACCATGAAATGAAACATTGAACTTTTACGTTCATGTAAGGAAGTGTTTTATTCTAAATAGAAACATGTAGATTTATTCACATTCTAGTGATTTAATCATGAGGTTCATTTGTTGTCTAGTTGAAAGTATGCTTTATGGACAAACATTTGTAGACACCTGACCATAAGATTGGTATGTGAATTTTGAACATCCCCTTCCATGTTTAGTCCCCTAATTGCTGCTATAATATTGTGATTAGTCAGCTACAAGGGTCTTAGTAAAGTCAGGTACTGATGTAGATGAGATGAAGAGGGCTGAGGTGCAGTCAGCCTTTCAATTCACCCAAAGGTGCTGTCAGGGATCCACCAGCCACACCTTCACTTGAACCACACATTCCTCCTAGCAGCTCCCCATCCTACTAATCACACACACCTGACACTCATCAGCTCACACACTACATAGACACACACTTCCAAGCACTCCCCGGGTGTTCTACCGATTTAGTCTGGAGAATGTCTCTGGACCATATGACTACCGTGCTTATGGACTATCTCGTTGAGGATCTACCCTGTGGATTTATCATATGAACCACTGTAAACCATATCTGAATTGTGCTTGATTTGTGCACAGGGACAATCTCATGCTAAAACAGATCTTACTGTAGATCAAGTAAATGGAAAATCCAATGCTACCACATACAAAGACGTTACATAAAACCAAGTGCCACCAACGTTAACAGGAAACAATTTTAGGGAAGAACTAGATATGACTGGAAAAGTGTCCCAGGCGTCCATATTGTCCAAATACCTTTGCCTTTACAATGCTAGATACAATGATTTGCAATGAACAAATCTTTTTAACCTCACAGACAAATAGAGTGATTGAATAAATGCAATATTCCTTTTGCATGTTTTTCTTTTAGTCTGTTATTGATTATGTATAAAAAAAATTTAAAATGCAGCTATAATCCCCAAACTGGTACCACAATGTTGGAGGGACTCAATTCTATAGAACGTTTTTTGGCATTGCATTTTTCTTTTACCTAAACTCCAAACATGTTCTTGCATGACTTCTAGGAATAAAATCAACTCAAGAGAAGATATGGTTTACATGGTTTGGAGTGGAATCTTGAGTTGAATGCTTTAGAGTTCTGACTTTAATCCTAGTGAACACCTTTGGGATGAATTGGAAAATATGATCACAGGAACATTCCTCCAGGCCTCCTCACCCTACATCAGTACCTGCTTTACTCAATGAGCGCAAATCTCCACAAGCGCACTCTAAAATGTAGTGGAACATCAAAAAGACGCGCATACAAATTTTATGGGCAGGGGGCCACAAAACTTTGTTCGTATAATGTACATTATACAGTGCTTCTCACTAATATTGGCACCCTTGGTAAATATGAGCATGATCTGTGAAAAACTGTTTAAACTCTTGATTAAATGTTTACCCTCATGCTCTTTGGTTTACAACATTGACCAAAAAAAAAGAAAAACCATATTTGTGCTATTTTTGTGAATTTTTTGAACAAATAATAATTCTTTTTTGAAGTTTTCATTGCTTGTATTACCAAGGGTGCCAGTATTTGTAGCAGCCACTTTTGCTGTAATATTAGTTTGCTAATAAGTAGCACACCAATCGTGGAACATTGTAATAAGGCACTGATTTCCTGTATATCCCATTACACTGTTTAAATAAATAATTCTAGATATTAATTTTGCATTTTCACAGAGGTTCGTCTGTTTATAAAACATATCATTAAAAATGAATCACATGCAAACAGTAATAACCACTAATTAGCATAAGAATCTATAGTTTTATTGCTTTGTCCATGTTTATTTATTTTTTTATTTTCTATTTTTTTACCCCCCCCAAGTATATTCAAAAACCTCACTGCATCATGGATTTTTCTATTTCCCTGCAGAGTGGACCGAGAAAAGTTGTTTGCACAAATCCATAACCGTCAGACCTGCAGGACTGTTCTTTGATGCAGCCATATATTATGGTGAGTTGCCTCGCTATCCTGCCGAAAGTAGGTCATATTAAGCCTGTGGTCCCTCGATCTCTCTCTCTCTCTCTCTCTCTCTCTCTCTCTCTCTCTCTCTCTCTCTCTCTCTCTCTCTCTCTCTCTAACACTCTCACACAGTTTTGTTGCATACAGGTTTCCTCTCTCTGTTATGTAAAATAATATTAGACTGTCGGAAATTAAGGAGTAGTGCAGAAAATCTGAAAAATGAAACCACAGGTGTGTCTTTCTTCTTTTCATCATATCTGAGTTCCATTATCATTTCTATATGCCCTGTAATTGCAAAAAATAATTAACAAACCAACACAGTGCAGCACTTCAATTCGTTCAGAACACATAAGAGACATTATTTTTTTTCTTCTATCCTCATGATGATGTCAAATATTTTTATTTTATTTTGTTCTATACAGTTGAAATTGTTTTCTATCAAACTCGACTTCATTTGCTTGTGATCTCATAATACGTTCTTTTTTTTTTTCTTTTTTGCTGATGAACATTAAATAATAAAACTTTTTTTTTCTTTCTGTTGCTATTTAAATTTCTATTCAAAAACATATCCTGCAGTACAACATGCCGTGAAGTGCTCATGACTGGTCTAAAAATGCATAAATATAAAAAAATTTTAAATGAGGACATACTGAGAATTTAGAAAAAGTGTAAAAGAGAGAAATTATACTTGAAATGTACAATATAATAACAGAATATAATTGCTGTAAAATTAAATACAATTTACCGGTAAATAATACCAGGAAAACAAGGTGGTTGTTGTTGTTTTTAGTTTACTTGCTTTATAATAATAATAATAATAATAATAATAATAATAATAATAATAATAATAATGATAAAAATAGCATCGAATTGGATTTCATTATTTCTTTGATTGATTGTATTGTTTTTGTGTATTGTTAACTTGGTTTGGTTGGAATTCGGCTGGTTTTGTTAATGGAAAATTGTTTTGTTTTGCTTTTGGTTTGATTTGATTTGCTTCACTTGGGTTGATTTACTTCGTTTTAAATTGATATGCTCTGTGTTTGGATTTATTATGTATGCTTTTTGTTTTGATTTTGTTTAATTGTTTGGGTTGGTTTTCTGTGCTTTTGATTCGTTTGCTTCGCTTGGTTTCAGTTTAGTTTGGTTTGTTTGGTTTGAGTTGGATTTGGGTGGTTTGGTTTGCTCTTTGCTTTGGCTTGGCTTGATTTGTTTGGCTTTGATTTAGTTTGGTTTTGGTTTGGTTCAAATTGGTCATTTAGTTTAGGATTGTTTTTAGTTCAATTTATTTCACAAATGACTTTGGAAGAATAGAATATCTTTAATGACTTAGATTTTATTATACAATGCAATTTGCATAATATGCCAGACCCCAATGCAACTAGAGTTAACAATATAAGTATATTGTTTTGTAGAGTAATAAAAAGCATTAATTAACTACCAGGAATATGAGGTGAATGGTACATCTTGAAGTGTTTTTTCTTAACCTGTAATGAATGCCTCAGATAACTCTCTTGTAATAAGCTCTTCCAATAATGTCATATTATTGTCTACTCGAAACATTAACAATAAAATAATTGCTGCTATTGCTGCAAGATAAAGTATTAAGGGAAAAAGTGTATTGAGTTCTACAGATGAAAATGTTTAACAATTATAAAGCACTCACAGCTACTGTATGAACTGCTTTGATTTTTCTTATCTTTTCTTCCCCATGTATATTGGACTCAGGTAAAGTTCCAGTGCTTGGGAACTTCTGGCCATGTTTTGTTTTGGTCTGCTAATCTAAAGAGGTTTTCTTTGGATGGCCAAGCTCAGGTTTTTGTTTTATTCAGAGCAAATGACATCCCCTGAGCAAATTAGATGAAAATTACATTTGTGTCAGGGGAATACCATCTGTGCCAGCGTTGTTTACCCTGAGAAATATCTGAATTGATTGTGATGTGTAGTGTATCTAAATTGCCTTTAGACATCAGGACAATGTTTTAATGAAAAAAGAATTCATGCAATAAAAGCCAAGAAATTTTCTGCATCCAGAGTTTATCCAAGCAACAATTAGATGCATCCTAAATGGGAATTTAGTACATCATAGGATTTGGGTTTGCAAAGCAATAATCTACTTTTCGTCATTTTTGAAAGTAGAAATTTTTGTAAGCAATTTTTCGAATGACCCACATTTGTGTATATGTGTGTATGAAGAAACCACAGTTGTCACTTTGTAACAGTCAAGTCTGATTTATATATGTGTGTATTTGCGAAAACATTTCTTGAGTTTCGAGACATTTCCAGACGTGAGATCAGGACAGATCATCAATCTTCCTGTTTGAAGAATTGACTATGATCTGTGCACAAGTCTGCAATCTTTTATTTTAATGTTCAGGCACAGTTCTGTGGAAGTTTGTTTTACTGGTCCAATCATTCATACACTTGGCCCATGGTGATATATTCCTCAGTGAAGTTGTTTGAAGCCTTGGTTTTTGTTCACTAAGGACTACTATGCCAAAACTTCAAATAAATAAAGTGAAAAACCTTCAAAAGCCAAAAGGGATACTTGTAATCTTCACAATTTTGCTGCTGACAGTTGATTTCAATGTAATCTGTAATAGACATTTTAAACTGTAGGCAAAACCATCCTGAAGTTGTTTATATACAGCTACCTTCACAGCTTAAACTCTAGCAGTTCTATAGCAGGCCATGCAAGATCTTCCACTTCAACCCAGGTTAACCTTAATGGAGCTCAGAATGTGTACAGGGGCATTGTCATGCTAGAACAGAATTGGGTCTCCTAATTCAAGTGAAGGAATAGTTGGGTGCCAATGCCCCTGTGCACAAAGTGAGCTCTAATGAAATGACTTCCACAGAAGTGTGATTGAGGTGTGCCTTATGTCTATATAGAGTAAATGTGCTTTGTCACATTTCCTTTACAATGCAGAGAAAATCTTTCTTTGCATATCCCATTGATCTTAGGCAGCTGGTGTCAGATTAAGGGGTTAAGGGCCTTGCTTAAGGGTCCAAGAGTGGCAGCTTGGCAATACTGGGGTTGAATCTTGAACCTTCTAATCAGTAACCCAGAGCTTAATCCACTGATCTACCACTTTCCTGCATAGGAAAGGTTTTCATACTTACATGTTAGCAATGCATTCAGAACAATAACAGAAAATTAATACACACTTAACTTCATTCTAGAACGTTCAGGGGGAGAAAAGGATACCTTGCATGAACAAAAGAATTCTAACTTAAAGCATTTCTGTATTCAGGAGTATGAGTGACTCCTGTACCGAAGCACTTCAGTGTTTAAAAACACAAATTTATCAATCATGCAATTATTGTGCCTTAATTTTAGTTTAGCGATTACTTTACTTTCTTATCCTTCTATTGAATTTCATATAAAGACCCAAATTACGTAAAGATTGCAATTATGCAGCATTTCCCTGCTTATTATAATGAAGTACAACCGGCCTCACACTTTATATTCACATACATAACAACCCTATGATTGTAGTTTTCCATGAATAAATCCGTTATACAATTAGGTGACGATATTTTCATGCATTTTTTATTTCTTTTTTTTTTGCAGAGAAAATGTCTTAACTAAGGGTCACAAAACATTTGTCTACATTTATAAGCTGCATTGTATGCATTTTATTTGATTTATACCTCTTAGTATGCAAACGAACACCTTCTCACCAAACAATCTGTGTTCACCTGACTTGCCCCGTAGACAGTAATAAAGACTAAGTTCTAGCACATCTCTGCATCTCTGCATGCCGTTTCTACCCACTGCCCCTCTTTCTGAATAGCACATATAGACATTAATACAGAAGTATAAACCCGACTTGACCCTGTCTGAATAGGTTCCCACTATATTAGATATTATATTAGCAGATTGTGATCCTGGTCCTGTAATGCACTAGCAGCCCAGCAATTGTGTATCCCGGCTTTGCACCCAGTACTACTGCATTCCACTTGAATTATTCATTGGCACACATGATTGTTTATAATTCATTTAATATCCATTCATAAATGAAGGCCAAGTAGTTGCATTTGGCTGGAAATAAGCCAGAGATGGATTTGGCAAACCATAGCAAATAAGAGGTCAGGATTTCTTGATTTTTATTTTACTGTATTTTTACTGTTTATTATTCTTACTCTAACCAATGCATAAATATTAGTATGATTTGATCATTTGCTTTCTCTAATTGTGTAATTCTCTGTATCAGATGAGCTGCATTGAGTATTCAGACATAGCTGATCTCCTTGGATGAGCATGCACAACCAAATGGTTTAAAGAAGAAAAACAAAAAAAACATTCAATGTGCGACAGTGTGGTGGATGGAGAAAAGAATGGCTAGAGCAACTCTAAGACTAGAACCAGGATCTAAGACCAGGAATCTAAGGCTTTAATGAGCAAAAAACACCAAAACTGGACTGTTGAACATCACAGACAACAATAACTGAAGCTTGTTGGTCTACTGCATTGCTGAACAGGTATAGAGTTGCTTCTAAGAAAATTGGACAGTAAATGTACTGTATGTCTCGTCTTATAATGAACCACAACTTATACAGAAAATGAAGCAGTGCCAAGAGCCCCCAAAGGACTCCTTTAACTGCACCTTTGCCTTCCGCTGCTAACTAAAAGACCCACAAAGAACATCAAGCATCCATCCATTAGTTACATTTTACTAATGCACTGTTCAAAAACAACTCCAGATATTTCTCTTCATCCTCGTGGATAGCTTTAAGGCAGACAGAGTATAGAACTGTTTAGCATGCTTTATTGCTTCTGTTGTCTCTGTTGTCAGTGCGGTTATTAATCTAATGCAGTTACTTAGTCATATAGGAGGCTCAAGTGAGAATAGGCAATTGAGCCATAGAGAAAAGGTAATATTTCGAATGTTATAAAAAATGCATGAGAACAGGTTTAACCCAGATGGCAAAGGCCTCATCCAATTTATTGTGTCTGCTGCACACTTACATTTCTTTTTTCTCCCTTTTGTAAGAAAGTTCCCTTATGAAAGGAGAATGGAATTTAGCCGTCTCAAATAGAGAAGCCTAAAAAGACTCCATGATATAACTTTTTCAGTCCACATTGTTAAAACCAAGCCAACCTAAGAATACTGATCAAGACTGCAATTATGCAGCATTTCCTGCTTATTATAATGAAGTACAACCGGCCTCACACTTTATATTCACATACATAACAACCCTATGATTGTAGTTTTCCATGAATAAATCCGTTATACAATTAGGTGACGATATTTTCATGCATTTTTATTTCTTTTTTTTGCAGAGAAAATGTCTTAACTAAGGGTCACAAAACATTTGTCTACATTTATAAGCTGCATTGTATGCATTTTATTTGATTTATACCTCTTAGTATGCAAACGAACACCTTCTCACCAAACAATCTGTGTTCACCTGACTTGCCCCGTAGACAGTAATAAAGACTAAGTTCTAGCACATCTCTGCATCTCTGCATGCCGTTTCTACCACTGCCCCTCTTTCTGAATAGCACATATAGACATTAATACAGAAGTATAAACCCGACTTGACCCTGTCTGAATAGGTTCCCACTATATTAGATATTATATTAGCAGATTGTGATCCTGGTCCTGTAATGCACTAGCAGCCCAGCAATTGTGTATCCGGCTTTGCACCCAGTACTACTGCATTCCACTTGAATTATTCATTGGCACACATGATTGTTTATAATTCATTTAATATCCATTCATAAATGAAGGCCAAGTAGTTGCATTTGGCTGAAATAAGCCAGAGATGGATTTGGCAAACCATAGCAAATAAGAGGTCAGGATTTCTTGATTTTTATTTTACTGTATTTTTACTGTTTATTATTCTTACTCTAACCAATGCATAAATATTAGTATGATTTGATCATTTGCTTTCTCTAATTGTGTAATTCTCTGTATCAGATGAGCTGCATTGAGTATTCAGACATAGCTGATCTCCTTGGATGAGCATGCACAACCAAATGGTTTAAAGAAGAAAAACAAAAAAAACATTCAATGTGCGACAGTGTGGTGGATGGAGAAAAGAATGGCTAGAGCAACTCTAAGACTAGAACCAGGATCTAAGACCAGGAATCTAAGGCTTTAATGAGCAAAAAACACCAAAACTGGACTGTTGAACATCACAGACAACAATAACTGAAGCTTGTTGGTCTACTGCATTGCTGAACAGGTATAGAGTTGCTTCTAAGAAAATTGGACAGTAAATGTACTGTATGTCTCGTCTTATAATGAACCACAACTTATACAGAAAATGAAGCAGTGCCAAGAGCCCCCAAAGGACTCCTTTAACTGCACCTTTGCCTTCCGCTGCTAACTAAAAGACCCACAAAGAACATCAAGCATCCATCCATTAGTTACATTTTACTAATGCACTGTTCAAAAACAACTCCAGATATTTCTCTTCATCCTCGTGGATAGCTTTAAGGCAGACAGAGTATAGAACTGTTTAGCATGCTTTATTGCTTCTGTTGTCTCTGTTGTCAGTGCGGTTATTAATCTAATGCAGTTACTTAGTCATATAGGAGGCTCAAGTGAGAATAGGCAATTGAGCCATAGAGAAAAGGTAATATTTCGAATGTTATAAAAAATGCATGAGAACAGGTTTAACCCAGATGGCAAAGGCCTCATCCAATTTATTGTGTCTGCTGCACACTTACATTTCTTTTTTCTCCTTTTGTAAAAAAGTTCCCTTATGAAAGGAGAATGGAATTTAGCCGTCTCAAATAGAGAAGCCTAAAAAGACTCCATGATATAACTTTTTTCAGTCCACATTGTTAAAACCAAGCCAACCTAAGAATACTGATCAAGACTGCATAAGCATTTTGTCTGAGTTCATTTAGCCAAGGCAAGGGTTTTATAAGAATGGACTAACATATATAATATATATATATATATATATATATATATATATATATATATATATATATATATATATATATATATATATATATATATATATATATATATCCCAATCCTCAATGCTTTGGGGAAAGAAAGTAAGCATATTCTGTACATTAGCAGCCAGCAAAGCTATATTATATATATATATATATATATATATATATATATATATATATATATATATATATATATATATATATATATATATATATGAATTGAAGATGAACCATCGCCCAGGTCCAGACTGTTCTGGAGCAGGTTTTCGGGTCAGCATATTGCATTTAACAGACCTTATGTCATTTTATTGCTTCATTCTAAATCTGATCCCCTGGTCATTTAAATCTAACATGGAACATTTATTAAATTGACCAGTTATGCTGGGGCAGAAAACGCGGCTGACATGTTGCTGTGTATAAATAAACCACCGGTGTTTGACCAAGGGGAAGAAAAGTAAAGTCCTATTAAGTGGAGAGGCCCTCGCGGCGATGACATGCTCCACACTGAAGTGAGCTGAGGGAACTGTGACATCTCACCTCTGAAAGAAGGGGCCTGATGAGAAACCGGAGGGAAAGAAAACATGCCACAAATTGCTGCAAGCGTCAGTTTTTCGCTCGCTCATCGTTTGTGCCCTTACATACTTTAATTACTACTTTTTGCAGTACTTGTTAATTATGCCAAGCCTAGTGCGTTCTGCTGCATGCTGTATTTGCTATGCAGTGCAGCATAGTGCTTCATCCAGGCAGAATTGAAAGGGCCTTTTCGAGATACCACCAAATGTCCACTGAGACTGTAACTGGCCTAAAACGAACACTTTTACTGAAGGTAATGGTGGCAGATGGGTGGGAAACATGAAGTGTACCTCTCCAGTAGATCCAAGTCCAATAAAATAAAAAAATCTTCTATAGAAAACTTGAATTGTGGAGGAGTTGAGGACGTAATCCTTGTCAAGAACGGAATTCTGGACCATTTCAGCTGACCCATTTTCCCTGGGGAAAAGAGACCTTCAGTTGTCAAGTGGCTTTGCTACAGCATGATATATTGGTCATTCTGGGCTATCAAACCTCAGAAGGAGATTTTTATCTCATCTTTTAGAGAGAAGAAAAACTGCTAGAAAACAGAACCATTCAGGAAGTCTGAAGAGATCCAGGAAGTAAAATATGGTCAAGTAACAGCAGAGGACGTCTGTGAATTATTAGTCAAAGAATTCATACATATCTATTTGGATAGTAATGAATTGTTTCGATGCCAAATGAGCCCTTGAGATTAATTACAGCATGTCAGAGGCACTGTTGGAAAGAGAATGTATGTTAGTTGACTGAATTAAAGCACACGCATGCCTCATGCTCAAGGCGCAAAGCTTTCCAGCTCAGCCATGCAAGATGAATGTGCTGACTAACAGCTTGTGATCAGCTTGTGTATTGGTTTTTTGGTATAGCTAAAGGCCATTTGTGTAGCAAATTGTCAGTGCGTTGATTTGGAAAAACGGCCATCACATCCTTTATTCCTCTCTTGACCTACAAGCGAAGCAAAAACAAAGAAATAAAACATGGATTAAAAGGACCCCTGTAGTCTTTGTTTTCTAGAGCGGATCAATTACAATGTGCCACCCGAGGGTCTGCAACAGGTGTGGTCGTGTATCAAATAACCAAACACTTTAGGAGAAATCCAACCTTAATTATTTATAATTTACATATTAATTTTATATCGATATTTTAAATAGATCATTTACTTTGAATTATTAGTTGATAGGTTTTTAAAATTATCGATTATAATTTTTTTATTGACAAGCTGGTCAATTTTTACTTGCATTAATTGTTCATTTACATTTATTTATTTTGGTAGAGACCCGTATACAGACTTACATTTTCTCATTCAGAAAATGTAGCAGCCATAGGGTTAAGGGCTTTGCTCAAGGGCCCAGGAGAGGTGGTTTGATGTGGCTGGGATTTGAACTTATGACCATTTGGATCCAATGTCCAATATCCAGTGCCTTAACCATTAAGCTACCACCTCCTCGGTTCCTTGATTCCTGTATTACACACAATGGCATTTAACTTCATCCTGATATTGGGAATTCAAATTCAACTGTACCTAAGGATAGCACTGCAGTGTTGCATTAGTTCTTCAATCAGTACAGAAATGTTTCTCTTTAAGATTTTGTTTTACTTTTACTTTTGCCAACACCAACTTGCTCCTCTAGCGCATTTGCTAACTAGGTAACGTAGGCTCTACATAGCTACATTGTTTTCTGGAATTTTGAATTATTTGGTTTTATCATCCGTTTTACTAGATCCATGGTGGGTGTTGCATAAATATAACATTCTAAGTCATATTACATTTCACACAAACAGACCCAGGAACAGTTTCTACTCCAGAGCCATTAGAGAGATGAAAACAGAGAAACCGTCAAAGAATGCTTGGAAATATTTGCACTACATACACATTTGTATAAATAATTTTTTTAGGATTACATTTTTAACAGTTTATTCTATTTTATTTTTAGAACTAAAACTTCATAGTTTTAAAGAATAATATTTTATTCTATTAATTGTAAAAAATGGAATATTGTTTGTTTGCGCTGCTTTTCTGCTATTGAATGCCATTGTAGTTGTGTAAGTTTTATCTAATAATATATACAATTTTCAAAATGTAATGTTATTCAGGTTGCTCATATCCCACTCTGATTAAATAATTACATTTCATTTCACTCTGGTCTGTAGCACACAAATATAAGACTTTAAAAAAATGAGACTCTTCAGTGCCAAAAGCGTTAAATAAACTCACAATGCTGCATGATTTAGTAGGCAGATTAATTAATCACCAACCTCTGAGTGGTCAAGTCTCACTATTTGGCTGTGGTTAGCGTTTCTTACAAATATTCAAGATAAAAGCAGTTAAAAAAAAAAAAATCCCACAAAAGCATTTCAAGGGTTCCATTATATGGCTCTTTCTCAGGGGCGCAAGTATATTTGATATTTTAGAAAATAAGCGTGGGAGCTCAACACTCAGGCAGGTTCATCATAAATCATTATTCATAAAGTGTCGGCCAGGAAACTACGGCTTCCCTCCTTACCCCCACCAGAAAAGAGAAACAAAAAAGAGACAGCAACTTTTCTCACCCGCTTGCGGTTGTCCAAAAGGCTGGAGGCTGGCTGCCTTCCAAGCCTCAGTGGAAAGAAACTATTGATGGGGAGAGAACTCCCACAGTTCCCTGCTTCCTGTGCACACAATGCCCAGTGAGACACTCACCCCCATCTTCAGGAGCGTTTGAAAAGACTAAAGGAAACTTTTTATTTATCCCTTTCGCTATTCATTTATTTATGTGTTATTTCAAAAAGCAATGCATCGAGCTGCGTGGCGTTTTTGTGGCCCTTTTGACCGTCCATAAGCCCGACTCAGGTGTGATTCTGAAAGAGACCGGTGGCAGAATGTCAGGTCTTGGATTAAATCCAGCCATGTAGGAGATAAGAAGCAGGAATATCAGCAGCATAATGTGTAGGGCTTGTACCATCTGTTAAAGCACATTGCTGCTGATGTCAAAGTGCCAAATTATTGGAAAGTAAAGATCTCCAAAGCTCTTGTTCTTCTGCATATAGTATATAATGGAGGAAAGATGCTTTACCCAAGAGAGCCTTAAAGCATATAACACGCATCATTTTCAATAAATGGCATTTATTGCACAGCAAATTTGCAGCATAGCCTTTTTTCTTTTCAATTGGACACATGCATGAAAAGGCACATGTGCAAGAAATGAGCACAGTCAAGACATAAATCTATTTATTTATGTCTGTAATCTATTTCTGTAATCTATTTAGTTCTGAAAAGCTGCTTTGGGACAATGTCTATTTGTTAAAAGTGCTACACAAATGAAATTGAATTGAATAAATGTATATGTAATGTTTTTTACTGCATTTTCAGCAAAACATGCAATAAATTCTCTATAAGGCCACTTGCTCGGTAAGCTAGATTTAGAATTTGTTATAATGTTGTCATATATCTGTTTGTTTGCACTTTAAACTTTTAAACTTTATAATTTTAAACCTAATCATGCATCAGAATTAAATAATGAATAATAATAATAATAATAATAATAATAATAATTATAATAATAATTATAATTATAATAATAATAATAATAATAATTATTATTATTATTATTATTATTATTATTATTATTATTATTATTATTTATTTTATTGGTAGAGGTAATAGTATTGTAATGATTATTTAGTAATAATAATAAATACAATTATTATTATTATTATTATTATTATTATTATTATTATTATTATTATTATTATATTAATTCTAGTTAGCATCATTCTTGTTGTTGTTATTATTATTTATGTGATTATTTATGCAGGCATTATAATAAAAAGTGACACGTTTTGAGTTGTTTGTATTCCTTGCAATCCTTTTTTTTTTTTTTTTTTAATCCTATGAAGATTTATGAAACATCAAACATATATTAAGCAAAGTTATAATAATATCGCTATGACTGTATGTGATGCCAGTCTGCCTAATACAATAATTGTATTTATCATAACATTATTAGACAGTATATAATGAGACAGACAGGTAATCGCATGAATAGTCAGGTAAACTGGTGGTAGTATGAAAATGGTTAGTAAATGCACATGCACATCTATGAGTACAAAGTGGGGAAAGATGTGTCCTTAGTTATTGCTGTTAATGCATTTTTGGATGCAATTAGTCAAATTAACAAAGTCTTTGCATTATTAAGCGTCAGTTACTTGCCCCTAGGTGTTTGCATTTATTCTTGAAAGGTACCAGCATTGTTTTCAGGATGTGTTTCCAGCATTCAGAGTTCCAGCAATGAGCTCCAAATCCACCACCACACAGACCAGGATAAACAGTGAATATCAAAAATATCACATGATTTTCGCTTAGATGGCTTGAATTTAGTGATACAGTGATGCATTGGGTCGCATTAAATTGCAGTTCTGCCTGAATTAATCAAGTATGTCCTAGTATATGTATACAATAAAGTACATACAAGATTATTAAACCTTTATACTTAGTTTTTTGTACTTTTGTACTTTTTATACTTTTTTTACATGTTCTAATATGAAGAGTGATTTTTTTATTTTCTAGAAATGAATATGAAAGTATAAAATACTGATAAACCAGCATATTTCTCATTTTAAAATAATTAAAAAATATTTTTGTATGAAATGTTTTTAAGATATTTCCATTAAGAGTCGAAGTACTGTATGGTTTTTGGCAATTCAGCTTATTAGCACACAAAACAATAGAAACTCAGCACTAAATCTATACATGGCAAAGGCACATCGAAGCCGTTATCTACTAAAGCTCATTCGTCCTTCACTATGAAAAATACTCTCCCTCTGTAGCACCGATATGTCATTGATACTGGTGAATAATCAGGGGTAGAGCCAGTGCTAGCAAGGCAGTGCCAGGCTGAGGCTGAGCTGCTCCGTCCCTTTCCTTATGCTCCACTCCAGGCCTATCGTTTACTTCCAGTCCTCCAACGGACAGGGCTGGATAAAGACAGGAGCTGCGATCAGTTGTCCACAGTTAATGGAGCCAACTTTGTTGCTTGTGTCTCCTGCCATGACAGCAGAAGGTCCACTGGCAGTTCAGGTCAGTCAGATGGTCTGGTGAAAAGACAAAATGGAGGGTAGGAAGGAGTGCTGTTGGAATATTGGAGACGCAAAAGAACAGAGCAGCGAATTTGCAACAAATGCCAAAAAGATCTCAACGGGCTACAAAAATGCATACTAAACTTATAAAATTAAATACAAAACTTTCATCAAAACTACTGCTTTCAACTTTTAGAAGTTTGAGTCTGACCATACAGAATCATTAATCATGTGATATTCTCAAGTCTTCTTGAGAATATTTCTAATAACACACTATATTGACAAAAGTTTGTGGACATCTGACCATAAGAATTGTATTTGCTTTTTGAACATCTCAGTCCACATTTGATGTAATAAGCACTTGTGGGAAGATGCTACACTAGATTTTGAAGTGTGGTCATAAACACCATGTTTATTCATTTCATCCTAAATGTGTTCAATAAGTTTGAGGTCAGAGTTCTCTAGCAGGCCACTCAAGATCTTTCACTCAAACCCATATAAACCATATCTTCACAGAGCTTGCTTTGTGCAAAGAGGCATTGGTAAGATGGATCATTGCTGGGTCTCCAGTAAAGGGAAAATTTAAAGCTACTGCATCTGAAGCCTTTCTATATGATTGTGTGCCTCCAGCTTTGTGGCAGCAGTTTAGGAGGAAACATTTATGTATTGAAAAACCAGGTGTCCCAATACTTTTGTTTAATCTCAAGAGCTGTTACATACAAGAGGGAATTGTTTTTAGTAGCTGTGATGTGGTGTGCCGATCCTGATAGAAATCTCCTAGTGGAATGAAACTCTAATTTTTAATATTAGTGTGACATTAAAAATAGAAAAGCCAAAATATTACCCCATACTGATTAAAAAAAATGAGAACTAAAAAAAAAGGGTTATTAATTTTATAGACAAAATGTTTTTTAGCAGTGCTACTAATGTTATGAACATTAAAAAAATACTAAGCAAAGCAATAAAACAATTCACATTTATAATGAACTATTTATTAATTTTACATATTGCTATAATTTCTTAACATTATTAAAACACATAAAAAAGCATCAGCTATAGCAGCTCTTTAACTTCGGAAGCAGAGCAGATAATAATTTAATTAGCCTTGGCCAAATATTATATTATAAATTAAACATTGATTAATGCACCCACTACATCTTAAACTATAATAAATAATATTATCAGGGATTTTAATTCCAAAAGGCCCGAACAAAACTATTTGATCAGAAGAATAAAAGCTAAATTAGAAAAATTCCCACCACGCTTTGTCATTTATGGACCAGTCTCCCGGCATTACAAATCTCTTAATTACAAAGTGGAAATAATGGAAATCTACGGTGGCCGAGATGTGCAAAACACATTAACAAATCAGAAAACAAATTAGAAAACACTAACAAATCCGAAAACAAAATAACATCCTAAAACACAACGACAATTCAGACAAACCGGAAAATGTAGATATATTTTGTGAATGGAACACTTACAGATCATTGGACGAGACACCTTTCATTCAAGATATACAGGCAGTACAACAGTCTTTTTTTTTATTTGTATTTTTTTTATAAAGCCATATACAAACAACGTGGCAATAACAAGTACAATTTACTTCACAATACACAGAACAGGTGCATGAAAATACAAATTTATACACATATATTTAGAGAGGGGAAAAAGTAGATGAATAAATAAAATTTTAAATAATAATAAAATTAAATAAAAGAAAGGCTGTAACGTAGCCAATTTACTGCATATACTAATATATATACAGTGAGGAAAATAAGTATTTGAACACCCTGCTATTTTGCAAGTTCTCCCACTTAGAAATCATGGAGGGGTCTGAAATTGTCATCGTAGGTGCATGTCCACTGTGAGAGACATAATCTAAAAAAAAAATCCAGAAATCACAATGTATGATTTTTAAACTATGTGGCTTCTCTGGCTTCTTCTTCATTGTCAGCATTTTAGCATTTCCCCATCCTTCGAATATGACCTGGATTAAATAAACAAATCCAGGACAAATAAATGTCTATCTTGCATACTCTTCTCCCCTCCTCCCCAAATCTCTCAGGACTGATTCCAAAATAAACCTCTTATGCAAATCTCTCTGCATACAATAATAAATAAATAAATAAATAAATAAATAAATAAATAAATAAATAAATAAATAAATAAATAAAAAAGTCTGAAGACTTCTGAAGAGACAAAATGATTAAAGTGGTGTTCGGGAAAAGATTTAAATATAAACCGGATGATCAATGAAAGACTAACAAATGCATTTTCTATTGATACATTTTCCACTTTATCAGCCATAAATCATGCAATCTTTTTCTCCATTACAACCTCAGAGGGTATCCAGCAATTTATCTCCACGGAGGCCACACAGGTGCTTGTACAGATGCTGCAGTAGTGTTCACTAAAAATGCTGGTGCAGTGTATGTGTGGGATCCCTCAGAAACTCCTCTCCTTCTTCTCACAATGTGTCTCCTGGCTGTCAAAGATGAACGAGCGTGGTGGCCTGCTGATACATTGGTCTGATCAATTCTGTGGAGGGCTTTGAGACTACTTCCTTAGAACCTCAGAAGACTTTTGCACACTTGCCATTCCTTACATTGTCTCTTGACTGCAAATTTTTTAGAATTCACCTAAACCTCAACTCACTGCTGGCAGGTCTATTCCTGCACGCCATCCGACCCCTGATTCGGTATGCAGCTCTATGGCTTGCTCGACTTCCTCAGGTTCTTCCGCATCGCCCCATCTACAGTAGCTTAACTTTGTGCCTATAGCACAGCTTGACTTGAACCATGATCACATAAGATACGAGGAAGGCATACAAGACTCTTCTCTGAATGGGCACCCAGGTAGGCTAATAAACTTCTTGTATGCAAACTAGCATAAGAAAATAGTTTTGGTTAGGAACATGTAAGGATGGTCAGATCTCTTCATGAATTCAGACCCCAAGAACTGCCATGCAACAAAACAATACCTTTCCAATCTAATGTCTATAGTCAGAACTTTCCACACAGTCTCTGTATGTCTTTATTGCCAGATATGATGACTCTGCAGTTTACAAAAGAATTGTTATTGTAAAAATATTAGTTTTTATGCTAATCATGTTGTCTTACTTACTTCTGTTATCTGTTCTAAATGTGACATTTGTTTATTGATTATTGCCTGGCAAATAAATGTAAAATTGTTAATTAACTTAGAATTTTCCCTAAAATCATTTATATCTAGTTGATTATGTAGTCTGGTGTTACTGCAAATCTATGACCAGGATATTACATACAGAAAGCTCATAACCAGATCGAGCAAAGAGCACAACATCTGGGACCTTCTGATTTCTGGCTATCACTTTCTTAGCAAGTTATAACAAAGTGACAAAATCAACTATACTTTATGCATGAGCAAGAACTAAGCAGCTTAAAGAATATTAGTTTACGCATTATATCCTGATTAATCAGTCAGGTTATCCTGGTTATATCTGACTAAGATTCAGACTGACCAGTGTGTGTCCATGTGTCTGTGTAATTGGGCAAACACAAGGCTCTAAGCGACTCCGGGTCCAGAAAGAACGATAAATTGAAAAGAAGGAATGTTTAGAATAATCTATTAAAATTAAAGGCAAAACACAACTGATAGTGATAAGCTTTAATTCAAGGTTATGTTTTAATTATAAATTGGAGTCAGATTAGAGTCAAAATTGGATTAATAAAACAAATGGTAATAGGTTTTAGTAATCTTTTACAGCAGACAGCTGATGTTAAGAAGCTGGAGGGCAAAGCAGTATCTGTCTTAGAATAACAAAAACTATGACATCAATATGAGTCTAAATTTTTAGATGATTAGATAGATAGATAGATAGATAGATAGATAGATAGATAGATAGATAGATAGATAGATAGATAGATAGATAGATAGATAGATAGATAGATAGATAGATAGATAGATAAAGATGCATCCAGAATAGATAAATATACAAAAAGTATACAAAAATGCATCCTTTGATACGGGTGAAAATACAATGCAATAAGGTGCAATAATAAATGCTAAAGAACAGCAACAGAATAAATGTAGAATTACAGACAATAAGGTGTGGAAGAGCAAACACAGGCATTCATATCAACCAAAATAATGATCCATAAGCATGTAAATGATTAATTTTTTCTTTTGTTTATTCATGCATACCAACCCCAGCCATTAGAGTTGCACAAGCCAGTGCACTCTTAGTGCCGGTCCCAAGCCCGGATAAATGGGGAGGGTTGCGTTAGGAAGGGCATCCAGTGTAAAAACGTGCCAAATCAAACATGCGGATCATGAATACGGATGATCTGCTGTGGCGACCCGTAATGGGAAAAGCCGAAAGAAAGATTTATAACAGTATAACTTTTAAAACTTCTGTTAATTCACTATGGCAGTCTAGATGTAGGTGTCTGTAAAGTGCTATAAATGTATAAATGTAAATGTTTTACTATTCTCAGGTTTAACTTTTAAAATATTTTTATGTAAAAAAAAACAAAAAAAAACAGGTGTATGGAACCCCCCCTATAGAGTAAGTGGTTTGTGAGGTGTCAAAACATCACTTCTATTAGTCATCTCTGAGCAGGAAGTTATCTGTCGCTGTCTCCAGGTTTCAACCACCCATGGCCTTAACTATACCCTGATATCCAATCTACTGGAGAAGATGAGTACTCGACAATCTGCCCCTGCTCCCTGCCTCTCAGTGATGGATGATGACACCCAGCAACTTTAATCACCCTATTAGAGAAAACATCTCTACACTACAGCAAGATAACACCTCTCTCAGAAGCACAGGAGAGAGGAGCTCTCACTGGTTGTTGAGTCATGTTTAAAACCATTTTCCGAGCTAATATTGCATCCCGCCAAATTGTGTGCTGTTTAAATGTAATAACATGCAAACAAAATAAATATCATGGGGAAGTGCTGTTCTTGTGGGTGTTCACATTGTTGTGTGAAAGCAGAGCTAGTGAAAAGAAAAAAAACTGACAGCATAGACCATGTGTGCTATATAGTAGACATTTTTAAATGTCATATGAGTTCTGATTTATACGAAATTTCTTCCGTAAAACCTATAGTAAGCTCGAGGAATGACAAGTCACCTTTTCATGGGAAAATTCTTTATGGGAAAAGCCGGAGTGTCACATTCTTTTCATTCTTTCCGCTCATTGTGTGATCTTACCTGCTTGATCAGCACAAAGCTTTTATTCTGTGCTGATGCAAATTTGCACCTTAAAATCCTTCACTTCACTTTTCTGCTCTTTTGAACAAGAGACCAACACGTCCGTTCGAATGGGGTTTTAGTGGAATCGTGATATATAAGCCTCAGCACTTCATTGTCAGTTGTGTTTTTTTTGTTTCCAACAGCTTGTTTGTGCATTGGCATTCTATGATGGAGACACTGGAAGGTGCATTGTAAGAAATGATGAGATGAATCATGTTGGGCAGACAGAAGCTGATTATACAGCCAGGAATAACTCAATTATTCTGTATTTAAGTCGAATTTCACTTCATTTGCAAATCCAGCTCCTTCAAAAAATGTTGACAGGCCAGAAAAAGTGGATTTTTGAATAACGTTCCTGCTTAGAGAACTTAGACAGAAAGATAAAAAGAGACCTGGACAGGGGCCATGTCCCTTTTTATACCATGGCCACAAGCTACAATTTGAAAACTACACAGGGTTACTAAGTACTTTGATGCATAAATGCCTTTTCATCCGTGACCCCGGCAGCTCTGAGGCTTATTTTACGACCTATTTTTAACTTAAAGGCCATTGATAGATCCTTAAAGCGATTGGAAAGCTCTGGGCAAAAACCTGCTCTATACTGTTGGGCATCAGTTTATCTTTATGAAAGAAAGTAAAACAATTTCAGATTGATCGCTGGCTAAAGCCTTTGATTGAATAGTTAATTTGACAGACAACTCTTAACTTGACAGACTTTTGTAAGAAACTCATTTTTTATGTGTACACTTCATTGACATTCTCACCTATTTTTAAAACTTATATCACCTTGTCAGGTCACTGACTCGAACTCTTTTTCCTATCAGATCGTGTCCGTCGAATGGGGTCATCCTAGATTTAAACTCTCAGCACACACTTGAACGTTCGCAATTGTCCCTCGTACTGATTACGAGAAACCTGTTTCCAATTGCAAACTCACTCACAACCATAGTTTAATTATTCATTCAGCCCGTTCATCAATATTCTGTTTGTTGGACTGTTTTGCTTTTGTGTGCCTGAGCCTCTGCATCTGTTCAGCATTTATTACATGACAAAATAATCTAAATTAAAGAGACTTTTTTACTTGTCACATGTACATTACAGCAAAGTGATTTTCTTTTCTGATATCCCAGTGATGTTAGGAATCAGAGCTCAGAGCTCAGGGTCAGCCATGATACAGCGCCCCTGGAGCACAGAGGATTCAGAGCCTTGATCAGTGGTCTCAGGAATAGCAATCTTCTGATCAGTGACCTAGAGCCCTAACCACTGAGATTCCCAGATCTGTTCACATTGTTCATTAAGTCTTCTTCTTCTTCTTCTTTTGTGGCTGCTCCCATTAGGGGTCACCACAGCGGATCATCAGTCTCCATACTTCTTCGTTCTCTACATCTGCCTCTTTCAAATTAACAACCTGCACTGAGTAATGTAGCAGAACAGTTCACAGACGTACATAATGGCAAAAGCGACATGTTGGCATATACAGTATTTACAAGTATATGGTCAAATCTTTGCGCCAGACCTGCCTCGTCAATCATGATGCCACGATACTTCTTATCGATTGGAAATCACAACTCACTGCTATTGAGGATGGATTGCATTTAGAAAGGCAAAAAACAAATTGAGACTCTTGTAGATGGTACTACTCAGAAACCATGAAAATGGCCTTTAGTCTAAATCAGTGAACAGTTTGCAACCTCAACAATAAATGAATGATCTCCTTTGAGTTAATCTTAAGGTTTTTTCTCATATTGCCTCGGGGAGTTTTCCTGGCTCACCTATTAGGAATTAACTTATAAGGACAGTTACAGTATAGGTACAATTTATTAATTAAAATATCTCAAATAAAGTATAAAATATAAGTGTATGTTCTTAATCTATTTATTTATGTATAGCTGTTTTATGACACTTTTTATGAAAGTGATATACAATAAAATCACATTGAATTGAAAAGTGAATTCTGTAGACCCTTAACCATCAAACCTGAGACTCAACTGAAGTTCGAGTACTGCATTCATTAACATAACATTAAATGTTGCTGAAGAAATTGAATAGTGAGCTTAAGAATAAACAAATCACAAATATTTCAATACAAACATATACAATGAGTTTCAGGAATGAAGAAATACATAAACTAAAGTAAATTCAGGATTTTATTTTTAGATCATGCTTAAATTACAGATTTGCTCAGAAAGAAAATTGAACATGTTCACGTTTAGCGCTCTAGTTGAATTTTTTAAACTAATAAAGTCCTCCTGTGTAGTAGTTCTATTAATGTAGAATATTTTTTTTCCCTCTCTCTGGAGTGTGACTGGGAAAATGGATTCAAGAAGTGAGCTGTATCTAACAGCCATTTAACCCTGTGCTTGAACCCTGCTTTACATTTCTATTAAGAAGTGCTAAAAATACTGAGGAGCATTTACCTTTCTTTTCTTTTTCTCTCAGAATGTGTTAAATATTTTCTTTATTGCCTTTTTACAACAATGAGAAATACATAAGCATGTAGAAATGTAGGGGGATATGGATTACAATAAGCCAATGTTGTTTAACAGTGAATACTGTGATTTTATTAGTTTTAACATTACCTGCAACTAAGTACTGCATCCATCATGCACTATGCATATAGAGATATTTTAGTGTTCTTACTATGTAGTTGCTAAGAAAGTGTATGGTAATCTTTTTTCTTTCAAAATGATATATTGTCTTTTTACGTTTATTCATTTTTTATTTTTTTAATTAATTAATACTTTTTTTTTTCTTATTTTTAGAAGGAAAAAAATCTGATTTATTTTGATGTTACTGATCTTTTTGAGTACTCAGTATGGTGGCCACCAAGTTCAAAACACATTAATGATTTTAAAAAATGTGACAACAAAGAATACAAAAAACCCACACCAATATATTTAAATACAAATACAAAATAAATACATATAGATAAGTGATGGCCGGTCAGGGCCAGCAAAGCCTTATCTGCTGGCCTAAATACTATCAGAAGCACTGACCTTCATTTAAAACCTAAATTCTAATATTTGTTACATTAAATTGTATTAATTTATTCCCAAAAGTTTATTCTCTTCATTTCGTAGCTTTTCTCTCTGCTGCACTGCTTCTAGAACGTGTATGTGGATGTTAGATTTTTTGTCCAATCAGATTTCAGCCTCTATGTACTGCCATGTCAATCTAATCTACCCAGGGCCTTCAGAAACAGTAGTGCTGGCCGATGTACCTTAGACTATATTAGCAATGGGTCTGTTTCTTAAACCAATAAGATTTCATATTCACCACACAGGGCAGCTAGCTGGCCCAGAATAGCGTCAAACTTTTTCCTTCTTCTGATTGGTTGGTCAGAGGGAAACAGTTACAGCCAAGTTCGACTGGCAGAACACATCTGTTACGCTCTGCACACATTAATACATCTGAGTTAGACTTTTTTACGCCTACAGAGAAAGAGAAATTCATTTGGATTCAGACATAATTAAAAATCCATTTTCCAGAAAAGCTAGACATCGTGAGGAGAGGTCGGCCAACCCCGAAGCTAGCTACCTTGTCTCAGCCTGGGAAAGGGTTTGTTCTCTGCTTCCAGACCAGTGAATACGAGCAGAACCACTGGATTACAGCCTCTGAGGAGTGGTGCAAATTATATGGGTATGCATCTCTGGTGAGTATGTTATTATAATATAATAGTAGTATAGCTGTAATAGTAATGTTTTTGTAATGTTATTAGACAAATATTGATTCTAAACTGCTCCAGATGTTGTAGGTGCACAGCTGCGTTTGTAGTGTAGAGGTTTGGAGTCTTAACTGGGTTTCTTGCTTTAGTAAAATGGTATTCACCTTCCATATGTGAAATGCTTCTTTCTCTGTAATGCCAGCGTTGTTATATTGCGTGTTTGTATAATTTTGGTGGTTTCTATCATTTCGATGTGTTAATGGTGGTATTAAGAGGTGGATTAGGTCGGGTAAATCCTCACTGAAAGCCCAGGTACCAAATGCACGGCCTGCCACTGATATACATACTTGTGTATATATCAAGTGAAATGAATTGTGTAGCAGCATGACATGGAATTTGTAGCAGCTGTGAAGAGCAGATGGCAATAAGACTACTGGAGTTCAAATGTTAGAAGTTCACCAATTAGTTCACTAATTAGTTCCTTCATGATTAGTGTCCCAAATAGTAAAAAAGATTTAATCCGCAGATGTAATTCCAGTAAAAATTCAAATAACATCTAAAATAACACCTTATAAAATACAATTGATAAAAACGTTACAACGACAACAACAGTAGACTTATTACTGGATTATATATTTTTGTAAATATTTAACTGTCCAATTTGTTTGTCCCCAAAGATTGACATGATTCCAACCAATCAGAAATACGTTTCAGATGTTTAAGGGCCCACCTTTTTTCTTAATGT
This sequence comes from Silurus meridionalis, assembly GCF_014805685.1. Lineage (NCBI taxonomy): Eukaryota > Metazoa > Chordata > Actinopteri > Siluriformes > Siluridae > Silurus > Silurus meridionalis. Next base: position 5,906,680 of record NC_060888.1, on the reverse strand, counting down.
TTTTGGTTTAATATTGAGGTTTTTATTTTTTTCTTCTATTATTAATAATTTTATGGTAATATTCCAGATCAATATTTATCCATTCAATCATCCTTTCACCTTCAGCACCTACATTATACTGGGTTAAAGTGTTCCTATTGGATGTAAGCCCAAATACACCTGAAGTAATGAAGTGCCACTGCTTCCCACTGCACCATTTGCTTCTTTTTTAGTTATGAAAAAGTTGCAACCATAAATTCCTGGAAAGATCTTTGTAGTAACCAATAAACCAGCAACTCGCTTCATGGGGATGGCCCTCTACACCCCATTTCATTTCCCCCCTATTGAATTTATTGACTAGCACTAATCCCACACATCAGCCCAGGAAAATTATTTACAATAAAGTTAAACAATTGTGTTCAAAGCTCTCCATACACACCCGTTTAAAAATAATTTGAAAAAATCCCCTTATTAAGTTCAGAACAATGGTGATCATATATCATTATCAAGTAACAATAAGCAGCTGCTGACATTGTAATTGATGAATGAGGAACGTCTTTTAAACCTAATCAGACCAGTCGAGTTTTTTTGCACAAATAAACATGGATATCACATTCGCAAATATAACCCAGCCATTAGGGAGGCACAAGCCAGTGCATTCTTAGTGCCGGTCCCAAGCCCGGGTAAATGGGGAGGGTTGCGTTAGGAAGGGCATCCAGCGTAAAACACGTGCCAAATCAAATATGCGGATCACAAATGAGAATTTCATACCGGATCGGTCGAGGCCCGGGTTAACAACGACCGCCACAGGTATCGTTAGCCGACAGGGTACCGGTGGAAATTGGGCTACTGTTGGCCGAAGGAGGAGAAGGAGAGGAGGAAGATGTCTACAGAGACGGCAGGGAAAGGAGCAGTGTAGGAGAGTGGAGTTTCGGGTTGGTACTTTAAATGTTGGTACTATGACGGGTAAAGGGAGAGAGGTAGCTGATATGATGGAGAGGAGAAAGGTAGATATGTTGTGTGTTCAGGAGACCAAGTGGAAAGGGAGTAAGGCCAGGAACATTGGAGGTGGGTTTAAACTGTTTTATCATGGTGTGGATGGAAAGAGAAATGGTGTAGGGGTGATTCTGAAGGAAGAGTACAGTAAGAGTGTAGTGGAGGTGAAGAGAGTTTCTGATAGGGTGATGATCGTGAAGGTGGAAGTTGAAGGATGATGATAAATGTCATCAGTGCCTATGCTCCACAAGTTGGCTGTGAGATGGAGGAGAAGGAAAGATTCTGGAGTGAATTAGATGAAGTGGTAGATGGTGTACCTAGGAAAGAACGGTTAGTGATAGGGGCGGACTTTAATGGGCATGTGGGTGAAGGGAACAGAGGTGATGAGGAGGTGATGGGTAGGTATGGTTTTAAGGAGAGGAATGTGGAAGGGCAGATGGTGGTAGATTTTGCTAAAAGGATGGAAATGGCAGTGGTGAACACTTATTTTAAAAGAAGGAGGATCATAGGGTGACGATAAGAGTGGAGGAAGGTGCACACAGGTGGACTATGTGCTATGCAGGAGATGCAACCTGAAGGAGATTGGCGACTGTAAGGTGTTGGCAGGGGACAGTGTAGCTAGACAGCATAGGATGGTGGTCTGTAGGATGGTTTTGGAGGCGAGGATGAAGAGGAGGAGAGTGAGGACTGAAAGAAGAATAAGATGGTGGAAACTGAAGGAGGAAGAGTGTAGTGTGAGGTTCAGGGAAGAGGTCAGAGAGAGGCTCAGTGGTGTTAAGGAGGTGTTGGATGATTGGGCAACTACTGCAGGAGTGATGAGGGAGGCAGCTAGAAAAGTACTTGGTGTGACATCTGGAAATAGAAAGGAAGACAAGGAGACGTGGTGGTGGAATGAGGAAGTGCAGGAGAGCATAAGGAGAAAGAGGTTGGCAAAACAGAAGTGGGATAGACAGAGTGATGAGAAAAGTAGGCAGGAGTACAAGGAGATGCGGCAGCAGGTTAAGAGGGATGTGGCGAAAGCCAAGGAAAAGGCATATGAGGAGCTGTATGAGAGGTTGGACACTAAGGAAGGAGAAAAGGATTTGTACCGATTGGCCAGGCAGAGGGACCGAGCTGGAAGGATGTACTGCAAGTTAGAGCAGTAAAGGATGGAGAGGAAATGTGTTGACTAGTGAGGAGAGTGTGTTGAGAAGGTGGAGGGAGTATTTTGAGCAGCTGATGAATGAGGAAAATCAGAGAGAGAGAAGGTTGGATGATGTGGAGATGGTGAAGCAGGATGTAGATAAGATTAGTAAGGAGGAAGTGAGAGCAGCGATTAAGAGGATGAAGATTGGAAAGTCGGTTGGACCAGATGACATACCGTGGAAGCGTGGAGATGTTTAGGAGAGATGGCAGTGGGGTTTTGACCAGATTGTTTAACAGGATTTTGGAAGGTGAGAAGATGCCTGAGGAATGGAGAAAGAGTGTGCTGGTACCGATCTTTAAGCATAAAGGAGATGTGCAGACCTGCAGTAACTACAGGGGTATTAAGTTGATCAGTCACACCATGAAGTTATGGGAAAGAGTAGTGGAAGCCAGGCTGAGAGAAGAGGTGACCATCTGTGAGCAACAGTATGGTTTCATGCCGAGGAAGAGCACCACAGATGCCATATTTGCTTTGAGAATGTTGATGGAGAAGTATAGAGAAGGACAGAAGGAATTGCATTGTGTATTTGTGGATTTAGAGAAGGCGACGACAGGGTGCCAAGAGAGGAGTTGTGGTACTGTATGAGGAAGTCAGGTGTGTCGGAGAAGTATGTAAGGGTGGTGCAGGACATGTATGAGGACAGTGTGACGGCAGTGAAGTGTGCAGTAGGTACGACAGACTGGTTTAGAGTGAAGGTTGGACTGCATCAAGGATCGGCCCTGAGCCCTTTCCTGTTTGCAGTGGTGATGGACAGGTTGACGGACGAGGTCAGACAGGAGTCTCCTGGACTATGATGTTTGCGGATGATATTGTGATTTGTTGTGAGAGTAGGGAGCAGGTTGAGAAGAGCCTGGAGAGGTGGAGATATGCACTGGAGAGAAGGGGAATGAAACTCAGTAGGAGTAAGACAGAGTACATGTGTGTAAATGAGAGGGAGGGCAGTGGAGTGGTGCGGTTGCAGGAGAAGAGCTTCAGAAGGTGGAGGAATTCAGGTACCTGGGTTCAACAGTGCAAAGTAATGGAGAGTGTGTTAGAGAAGTGAAGAAAAGAGTGCAGGCAGGGTGGAGTGGGTGGAGAAGAGTGACAGGAGTGATTTGTGATAGTAGGGTATCTGCAAAATTGAAAGGGAAAGTTTATAGGACTGTGGTGAGACCTGCGATGTTGTATGGTTTAGAGACAGTGGCATTGAGTAAAAGACAGGAGGTGGAGCTGGAGGTAGCAGAGCTAAAGATGTTGAGGTTTTCGTTGGGAGTGACGAGGATGGATAAGATTAGAAATGAGTTTATTAGAGGGACAGCGCATGTAGGATGTTTTGGTGACAAGGTGAGGGAGGCGAGATTGAGATGGTTTGGTCATGTGCAGAGGAGGGACATAAATTATATTGGTAGAAGAATGCTGAGGATGGAGCCACCAGGTAGGAGGAAAAGAGGAAGGCCAAAAAGGAGGTTCATGGATGTGGTGAGGGAAGACATGCAGGTAGTTGGTGTAAAAGAGGCAGATGTAGAGGACAGGGTGGTGTGGAGACGGATGATCCGCTGTGGCGACCCCTAATGGGAGCAGCCGAAAGAAGAAGAAGAAGAAGAAGAAGAAGAAGATCACATTCGCAAATATCAAGTACAGTGGCAGGAATGTAATGAATATAAAAATATACTGTATATTATTCGGAATAAATAAATTATATGTTGTAAACATAAAACAAATACGTAAAGGAAGCACACTACTTTATTTTTAGGCTGGAAGGTTCACAAGATATGCGACTAGAGCTGTGTATCAGGACTGGGGTCTCATGGGACAACTGAAAGGTTTTTGTTTACATGTGGGGAAGTGGTCAAAACAAAACAGGTCATAGAAAGAGGGCAAATTGAAGTCAACAAGCATTTGGATGCAATTGCAGCAGTTCATTTGTTTATTATTAGTATATGCCTGGTCAAGTATGATCTTTTTTTTATTTGGATTTTATTTAAATTAACTACTAATTTTACTTAGATTCTGAAAAATTAATTAAACTTATTAATTAGAAAATATTATTTACATGTGAAAAGAAAATAATACCTCCACAATGTATACACAAACTTAATTAAGAAATTATAGGGTAAAAATTGGAGAATTGAACAGATAATGGTACTTAAGCAAACGCAGCTCCACCTAGATGATTAACACTATAGAAATGCATTATGGAAGTAAACACTACACATTACACTACTTTAAGATGTTTAACTGTCCATAGAAGAAGCACTCAGGTATCATTTTATATAAAATCACTGTATGAGGGAGTTTAGTAACTTTTTGTACTGCACTCGTGAGAGTCCCTTGAAAAAGCAGGTACAAGAGTGAGACTATTACAGTTATACAATGCAGAATGTGTGACCATCATTTTCATCTCAAGGGCCTTTTTTCAAAGAATATATGCCTAATTACACTCAGCGGGGTGCTCTCAATCCACACGTGAGTCTTTGAGGTGTGCAATAATTGCAACCTTCTGAAACGGATGTCTCTGCAGGAATTTCTGGCTTATAAACTGCTTGAGCACGAACAAACAGGGATAATCAGCTATATATCATTTTGGACATTTTATTTTGATTTATATATATATATATATATATATATATATATATATATATATATATATATATATATATATATATATATATATATATATATATATATATACAGTACAGACCAAAAGTTTGGACACACCTTCTCATTCAAAGAGTTTTCTTTATTTTCATGACTATGAAAATTGTAGATTCACACTGAAGGCATCAAAACTATGAATTAACACATGTGGAATTATATATGGAATTAAATACATAACAAAAAAAGTGTGAAACAACTGAAAAATGTCATATTCTAGGTTGTTCAAAGTAGCCACCTTTTGCTTTGATTACTGCTTTGCACACTCTTGGCATTCTCTTGATGAGCTTCAAGAGGTAGTCACCTGAAATGGTCTTCCAACAGTCTTGAAGGAGTTCCCCGAGAGATGCTTGGCACTTGTTGGCCCTTTTGCCTTCACTCTGCGGTCCAGCTCACCCCTAAACCATCTCGATTGGGTTCAGGTCCGGTGACTGTGGAGGCCAGGTCATCTGGCGCAGCACCCCATCACTCTCCTTCTTGGTCAAATAGCCCTTGATGCCTTCAGTGTGACTCTACAATTTTCATAGTCATGAAAATAAAGAAGACTCTTTGAATGAGAAGGCGTGTCCAAACTTTCGGTCTGTACTGTATATATATATATATATATATATATATATATATATATATATATATATATATATATATATACACACTGTATACAGAGATCTTTGCTATAAGCTATTTCAGTATCCTGTGCTATTGTTTTATTGGCATACAACACAATAATTTTAATACCTGGTTAGTTGTTTTATAATTTGGAATCTATATGCTTTTCACTAAAAATATCCTGCCCCACTAGAATCGCATCCTTTTACTGTAACAATTGTAGCATTTAGGGTCCAACTGCAGGCTGATAAGCTCCAAGAAGCCTTCAGAGATCACTGATACGGCTACCATTATCAGTCCTAACATCCCCAATGGATGCTGAGTGCACATTGTAGACTTGCAAAATAAATAAATAAATAAATATGTGGAAAAAAAATGTGCTGGAAAAATTTTATATATATATATATATATATATATATATATATATATATATATATATATATATATATATATATATATATATATATACAGTTGTGTTCAAAATTATTCAACCCCCAATGCTGTAAATGGTTTTAGGGAATTTAGTGTACAATTGTAATTGTATTCAGAATGAAATCCTACAAGGACTTCTTAAAGAACCATATGCAACTAAAATGACATCAATTAGTTTTGTAATACAGTAGTAAATATTTCTTTTGTGAATTCTTCATTGACATAATTATTCAACCCCTTAAAGACTACCACTCTGAAGAACAGAGGTTCAATGAAGTGTTTTCAATCAGGTATTGAAAACACCTGTGGATATCAGGGAGCAGCAATAAAGCCTAATAAGCACCAATTAGGCAGCTTTAAAATGACTGTGATACTCAGCTCCTTCTAGACATTTACTGGTGTGGTTACAAACATGGTGAGGTCAAGAGAATGGTCCAGGAAGACAAGAGAACAGGTGATTACTCTTCACAGGAAGGGCAATGGCTATAAGAAGATTGCAAAGATGTTAAACATACCAAGAGACACCATAGGAAGCATCATTCGCAAATTCAAGGCAAAGGGCACTGTTGAAACGCTACCTGGTCGTGGCAGAAAGAAGATGCTGACTTCGACTGCTGTGCGCTACCTGAAGCGTAGAATGGAGAAATGTCCCCGTGTGACTGCTGAGGAACTGAGAAAAGATTTGTCAGATGTGGGTACTGAAGTTTCTGCTCAGACAATACGGCGCACCCTGCGTAATGAAGGCCTCCATGCCAGAACTCCCAGGCGCACCCCCTTGCTGTCCCCAAAGAATAAGAAGAGTCGACTGCAGTATGCCAAAAGTCATGTGGACAAACCACAGAAGTTTTGGGATAGTGTTCTGTGGACTGATGAAACAAAATTAGAACTGTTTGGGCCCATGGATCAACGCTATGTTTGGAGGAGGAAGAACAAGGCCTATGAAGAAAAGAACACCTTGCCTACTGTGAAGCATGGCGGGGGGTCAATCATGCTTTGGGGCTGTTTTGCTTCTGCAGGTACTGGGAAGCTTCAGCGTGTGCAAGGTACCATGAATTCTCTTCAGTACCAGGAGATATTGGATGACAATGTGATGCAGTCCGTCACAAACCTGAGGCTTGGAAGACGTTGGACCTTTCAACAGGACAATGATCCCAAGCATACCTCCAAGTCCACTAGAGCATGGTTGCAGATTAAAGGCTGGAACATTTTGAAGTGGCCATCGCAGTCACCAGACTTAAATCCGATTGAGAACCTCTGGTGGGACTTAAAGAAAGCAGTTGCAGTGCGCAAGCCTAAGAATGTGACTGAACTGGAGGCTTTTGCCCATGATGAATGGGCGAAGATACCCGTAGATCGCTGCAAGACACTTGTGTCAAGCTATGCTTCACGTTTAAAAGCTGTTATAACTGTAAAAGGATGTTGTACTAAGTACTAAGATTGAATGTCACTTGGGGGTTGAATAAAACTGATAATGATGTGAGCTCAGAAAAGACATTTGTGGTTATTTCATTATAAATGTTATGTTATATTTGTCTGACCTACACGTGCCTCTTTGATTTAATTGTAAGCAGGATGACTGAATGATCATAATCAATGTCAAACTGACCAAAACAATCAATTTCAGTGGGGGTTGAATAATTTTGAACACAACTGTATATATATATATATATATATATATATATATATATATATATATATATATATATATATATATATATATATATATATATAAAATTAATAATACTCCTACGCATGCTGTATGGATCACCAGAGTGAAATTAAATCCTTTCTAAGGCTGGAACCTTCTTTTACATAATTGTACTGTGGAAAAGTTCACACTGATCAGATAGCATTTTAGAGATTAATTGGTATCACAGACTGAGCAATTAATATAGAAAAAAAACTTTTATACCATTTTCTAATGCCCAGTAAATGCACAGAATGTTTCCAGAAATCAGATAAAAGTTACCAGTTACACGATTTTTTGTTAACAACGATCAAGAATTTACAATATACTGTTGAGCCCTTGATTTGAGATGGAAGGGTATCTGCAAGAGTGAAAGTTTATAGGACTGTGGTGAGACCTGCTATGTTGTGTAGTTTAGAGACAGTGGCATTAACCAGAAGATAGAAGATGGAGAAGGAGGTGGCAGAGTTAAAGATGCTTTCATTAGGAGTGACGAGAATGGACAGGATGAGAAAAGAGTTCACAGGTAGGACATTTTGGAGACAAGGTAAAAGAGGCATGATTAAGATGGTTTGGTCATGTGTAGAGGAGTGGCAAGGGGTATTAGTATCAGTAGATCTTTATCAGTAGAAGACTGCTGGGGATTAAGCAAGGAAATACAGGTGGTTGGTTAGAAAGAGGCAGATGTAGGAGACAGGGTAGTAGTAAGAAGAAGAAGAAGGAGAAAAAATAATCTTTATAAATTTTTTTAATGGCTGCACTGTAAACTTTTTACATTTTACAGTGCAGCCATTAAAAAAATAAATAAAAATTAAGTTATTTTTTTCTCCTTCTTCTTCTTCTTACTACTACCCTAATATAGAAATATAAATCTCTGGGAGTTAAAAATGTCGAGCCCTATATCATGGTACTAGTTGTACATAGTATTTCTCACATCTCAATAACATTAAGTCAGCACTAAGAGACAGAAAAATCAGTATCTGTCTTTCTGTTTATAGTATAGATGTGTTTGTGTGTCTTGGAAAACCCATCAGACATCAGATTTCACTGTAATTGAGGTGTGATCTCTACTTTAATCAAGTGAAGATGAGATTCAGGCACACCGGCCATGGACCCCTTGGAGAGTTGGTGGATCCAACTGCAAAGACAACATGGGTGTTGTAAAATGTTCAAACACTTTGAATTACATTTCAAATCAACAATGGGAACATTTAAAAAATAAGAAATAAAAATTTAAAAATTTGCCAAGATGCAAAGGTCATCTGCCAAGTTTATTCAATAAATCCAATAAAATCATTCAAAAGATACATCCACAAAGCAAAAATCTCCAAAAAATAAGATAACCAACCAAAGGATCACACAGAAAAAAGCTATAAAATACAACAGGCAAGATCAAATATGTTGTTTACTTTGAGACACAGATGACTGGTTTTAGAACAACTAAACGCTGCGCAAAGACATTCGAAAGCAACTATTACACAGAGAATGAAGTAGAAAATCAGTGGTTTGGGCTTCTGCAAAAAAGGTCATGAGTGCAAAATCCCAGCACCACCAAACTGCAACTGCTTAACCCTTGAGCAAGGCCCTTAACCCTCAGCTGCTCAGTTGTATAAATGAGACCATTTTAAGTTGTTCTGGATAAGGGCATCAACCAAATACATGAATGAGTGAATGAGACTCAGGTCTAAAACACAATATGTGTAACAATGAGAGGTGCTGCAAACACAAAATAATAAGCCCAAAATTCCGACAGTAAGAAAAAAATATTTCAGCAAAACAATGTGAAAATGCTTGTTTTTTATTTCAGATACTGCAACCAGCAGCTGGTCAGGAAAAAGCTTTAAAATTGTATTTTTTCTTAACTTCTCAACTTCATATTTATATATATATATATATATATATATATATATATATATATATATATATATATATATATAAAATAGAGAATGAAATACACTCCTCATCCACTTTATTAGGAACACCTGTACACCTATATATTATTGCAGCTGTCTAATGAGCCAATCATGTAGAATTAGCAAAGTGCATAAAGAGGGGCCATGCTCTAGAGCCCCAAGAGTGGCAGCTTGGCAATACTGGTGCTTGAATCCCCAACTGTCCGATCATGCAAATGGTGGATCTTGTGCTTGGTGTTGATGAGAAAAATCAGAGAAGAATTACCTCACTGGTTTGAATTGACAGGACGTTAGAAAGTCTTTCAAACAATTTTATAGTAAAGACATTGTTTACCTGCTTGATTTATTATAAATATTTAGACATTTATCTTCCAGACTCTGAAGTTTACTTTTAATGGCATGTCTGACTAATGAAGACAGAGATACTGTATCTTTTTATTCTCATTTAATTACACACGTCTTGACGTTATCTTAAATTTTGATGAATGTGACAAGATGTATGCGTTCTACTGAAGTGTTTCAGTAGGTTGATGCATGTATCTGATCATGGGGTTTGGAAACTTAGCCGCTAGGTTAGAGAGGTCATTCTTTAGTAACACTTGGAATCTAAGCATCAGTCTTTCTTTAAATAAATTCTACTTTTAGAAAGTGTGTCTTGGCAGGAATCTTGAGCGTGTAACTGCTAGAATGTTAAGTAATTGGGATAATCACCTATATAAGTATAGCTCTAATGGATGGAAGTTCTATGCTGAATGAATATTAGAAAACTGAACTGCCACAAAAACTCACACTCATGCAAAAGAATCAAAATATTAACTGATCATTTCAATCAAACATTTTGCCAAGGTAAAGAGACATTCTATTTGAAGGGGGCAGCTCTTATTTTTAGTGTTTTTTTTAGAAGATTGATGCAGGTTTTTCTTTCATATCACTCACAATTAGTGTACAAAGTATTTAGCAAGAAATCCATAGTGGTACATATGAAACAAATGTGGCCTAATAAGAACTTAAGGTTTTATAAACAATACACAACAAAGAAGCAGCCTAAAGGCCCAGGGTAATGCACAACATGATGCTGACACCACCATGCTTCACTTTATTGATTTTATTGTAGTGTTCTCAGGGTGATGAGGAGTGTTGGATCTCTGCCACATGCAACACATAGTGCGAGGGCTACAATGCTGCATTTTTAACAGGGAAATGTTTTTTTTTTCTGTGTTTGCTGAGTCTCCAATTTGCTTTTTCTGCTAAATCAAGACACCACCGGTCCATAAAGCCCAGATTTCTGGTTGTTGTCCTTAGACTATTCAAAACTTTCCCATTCTGAGATGTGAATTGTCCAACTTTATTAGAGCTACTCTTCATCTCTTGATTCCTTCATTACCCGATGTACTCCTGGTGTCACTGGATTTAACTGAAAAAGCTTCCTTTAGGCACCATTTTCTATTCTTTTCTTTCTTTTTTTGGGTTTATTTGACTGTATGTTATTGCTTTTTGAAAATATTCAGCGTTTCAAAGACCTGGTGTGTTTCTTTTATATGTATTATATAAATGCACATGTAAATTTTATTCAACTGATTGTGCAACTAATTTGGTGGTTTCGTAGAAATGAGGGTGCTTATCCATGCATAAAAAAAAAAAACGATAGCATTTTTGTGTTTTTCAGCTTTTGTGCATATCTTTGCAAACTATATTGACAACCACCACCGCTTCAGGACTATTTTGTTTAAATACATGACATAAACAAAAGTGTGTGGACACCAACCATTCCACGCATATGCAAGTTTTATGTGAAGAAACTGCTGCAACAAAGTTGGAGCTTTTTTAGAAGGGCTTTTTTGCATTATTGGAAGTTAAGTTGTAATGAAAGAATTCAAGTGACCTGCACAAAGCCCTGACCTCAACACCGCTGAACATTTTTGGGATAAGCTGGAACATTGACTGTGTACCGGGCCTTCTTGCATGACATCAATGCCTAACCTCACTAATACTCTTGTACCTGAATGAGCACAAACTCCACAGCTCCACTCCAAAATTAACCAAAAAAAACTTTCCAGAGAAGTAGCGGGTATTATAACAGCTAAGTGACATGTGGAAAGCTAATTATGCACATGTGGAGGTGTACACATAGTGTACATGACATATGATGGAAATGAGTACTAATTGTTATATACACTGTGTTAAATAAAGGCTGATTTACCCCTGTCAGAAATGTTGTCTAAGGTCCAAGGATACAACCAGGAGGTCATAGTGAGTGTTATTGTCTACACTTTTGTTGGACAAGCTGTTTGTGTCATTGTCTGTCTGCCAATATCATCTCATCAACTGAAATTAGAATGCAAAACTTTCACTCAAGGGCACGAAGAGAGGCGTCTCGCAACATGATCCCAGAGTTATCAATTGGGCAAAAAAAATGGCTGGATGGCAACCGAGTGCATCGATCAATGGCACCGTCATCTGCTGCAGTTGGTCTGTGAGAGTGCAGCAGCCGCTGTAGTGGGAAGACTGACAGCTTAGGTTCTGCTGCCGTACATACATAATGCTTTAGGCTTTAGGCTGTGCCAGGAAATATTGTGGTTGGGCTTCTGTCAACTCTTATTTATGCCGATAGCAGGCTTACTACGACCGTACAATTCTGTTACATTTTGTACTCTAGATGATGGTGTAAATATATTTAAAGATTCAACAATGATAAATAAATATATGCTTAATTAAATACAATTAAATGCATTAATTTGCTTTAGATGACTGAGTCACAAACAAAAACTTTTTAATCCATCAGATATGAAACACTAATACAATTTTGGAGAAGATTATATTATCCAGGCTAGATTATAAAATTATATCTCTCAAGCAATAGCGTGTGTATTGATCGAAAGTTATAGGAGTGAATCACATAGAGGTGTAAGAGGAAGGCAATCAATACCCATCCTTAAGAGCATTTGAGTTTTTGTATTTGTTCCACGGCAATTTGCCAATAACTATGACCTTATAGTTACATTTAGTCTTCTGGAACATGCAAAACGTTAGTGTCTGATTTTTTTCATGGCAAATATAAACTGCGGCCATTACACAGTGGCCATTATACCTAGAGGACGTATTATCCAGCCTCCGTCACTAACAAATGTGCTTAAAGCTCAAAATATCAGAAGTAGGATGACTACTTACAAGATTGGGATGAGAGGCAAGACGCACAAGATGGTACATCACTATTAAACCTAGGTGCGCACCAAGGAGAATGCTTCCTTATGTTGGAGAATAGAGAAGGTTTGTGATCCAGCAAGTGTGCAGTTGTAGTGCTGTGAGTGGGCAGTCTAGTGCTTTGTGGTTTGTATATGCATATATGTTTTGTTTTTTCTTTTTTCATGTGTACTTTTTCTTTAATTTTTGGTTTGAGTGTATTTTAAGGTTGTTTTTATGTATATTTGGGGACCAGTTTTCACCTCCTAATGCACGGTAAATAAACCACTTTACACTCCACCATCTCACAGAGTATACTGTTCCTTCTTTGCTCTTTTAATAGCTTACATTTACATTTATATTTATGCCATTTGGCAGTCACCCTTCTCCAGATCAACGTACATTTTATGCTTTTTTTGTGCAGCTAAGCAGTTGAGGGTTAAGGGCCTTGCTCAAGGGCCCAACAGGGGCAGCACTGGGATTCAAACTCACAACCTCCACTCTACTACAAAGGCTTTCCACCAGATTTTGAAACATGGTTATGAGAATTTGTTCCTATTCAGTTAAAATATAATTATGGAAATCAGGAATTGATGTTAGACAAAGATTTGTGGATACAAAGACATTCAATACAATTGTGTGTTTCCAAATTTGTGTTAACCGTTTAATGAAGAACCACAAGGTGTGACAGACAGGTGTCCACAAACTTTTGTAAAACACACTTCCTCTATGTGAATTGTTTAGGAATCATTTTATTTACTTTACTATTTATTTTATTATTCAGACCAGGTTCCTCTTACCCAACTCTTTAAGTACTGGCACCTCTTTTACTTTAATAAATGGTCATTTTATATATTGTTTTGTAAATTTTGTAAATAAGAATAGTAATATTACACAAAATTCCAAGCCTCTCTTGTGGGTAATAAACATAAAAACCCTTTATTTAAACTGCATCTATAACCACAATTTACATGTTGCAGTTGAATAATTCTTCATCAGTTTTAAAGGCTCTAAGAGAACAGAGTTTATAAAGTGTGGCCACATTGCACATTATTAAAGCTGGTCAAAAAAAAAAAAAAATGACCACTATTACCACCATCACTACCAAGAACAATCACAACAAAACTCACTGGCTCGCATAAAGTACACATTTGTATTAAAGTAAGGCACTGGAGACTAAGGAATTTTTTAATTATGCTATTTTTTTTATTAATAGATAGTACAGATCTTAATTTCTAATTGATTTTAGACATTCATAAAGTAATTTTCTTTATAAGTATACAAACGAGGCTTTGCCTCAATAGTGCAAAATTTAGCCTACTAAATAAAACATTGTAGTTTACATTAATACTGAAGACATTTAAACAATGAAGGAGCATGTATGAAATTATGTATCAGAGAGTTGCTTGGGACAAAAAAAACACAAGGAATAGACAATAGATCAGTAAATAAAACTGTCCATTGGTCTAATGAGTCCAAAATTAAGATTTTTGTATCAAACTGTTGTGTCACAGGGTGAACTGATGGTTCCAAATGTGAAGCATGGAGGAAGTGTGATGGTGTGGGGGTGCTTTGCTGTTGACACTGTTGATTGTATAGTCAAAATTGAGGGCACACTTAACATGGATACCGCAGCATTTTACAGTGACATCCTATCCTGTCTGGTTTGCACTTAACAGGACAATCACCCCAAACACACCCCTAAGTTATATAACAGCTATTTATTTAAGAAAGAGTGATGGAGTGCTTCTTTCGATGACCTAGCCTCCACAATCCCCCCATCTAAATACAGTTGAGAGTGGAGGAATAGCAGCCAACAAGCACACAACATCTCTGGGAACTCCTCAGGATTGTTGGAAAATCAGTTGAGGTGACTACCTCATGAGGCTGACTGAGAGAATGCGAAGAGTGTGCAAATCTGTCATCCAAGCAAGTAACTAATACAACCAGGTCAGTATTATGCTAATGCTGGCAATAAATATCCCACATTGTCACAAGTTCATGTTTCAGAATCAAGCACAGGATGCACCTCTGGAAATCAAGCTTTATAGATGCACAAAAAGAATACATTTCTTAGATATAATGTTCTGCCTCAGCTTCTCTAAGAAGAAATGCCAGTATGTATCGTGGTTAGATGAGAGCAAAACTTGGCTATGCAAAACATTGACCCAGGTTTTACTTAAAAGAAAAATGTAAAAAAAAAAAAAAAAAAAATGATGGATCACTGCACATTTTGCAGTTATAGTGGCCTTGGCAAACAGATTGATGGCATCGTTAATATTGCTAAGTTGCAGGATATTTCAAGCAAAAGTCTAGTAGTTGAAGAAGATTCAGTAGTAGATGGGTAATTCAATTATGTAATGAAGCCAAATACTGTAGTACATGCAAATCAATGCAAAAATGCTGACACAGCATTCATGGTTTGAATGAAAAATTAAAAAAACAGTATAAATGTTCAATTTATATGTTAAAAATTATAATAAAAAAAGTAAATGAAATGCTAATTATTACAGCATTTCAAGTGAGATCTGATTTTCTAGATTTTATTTTATTTTTTTGGAAACACAACACATCACTGTAAAATAATTCTAAAGTGTCAAACATTTATACCTGACTCTATTTCAAGTTTATATTTATTACCATGTCTTTAAGATATACCTTTTAAAGTCTCTAATCCCAACACTTCACTTAGGGCTCAGGCTAATCCTCTTCTGTATCTTCACCTTGACCTGCAGTTATTCTGTACAAACTGAGCATTTACTCTACAGGCAGAGGTTAAGAAGCTTGGCAGTTGAAAAGCTTTACACACTATGAGGCCATTGTTGGAAAATGGGGAGCACCAAAATTGCAAAACCCATCAATGTGTAAAGTCATATTAAAGGAATAGATTTCCCACAGAAAACAGTGTAGAAACATCGGTGCGAATGCTGAAGTAGAACATCCAGAATGCACTGGGATGCACTAATGCATGCTAAAAAAAAAAAAAAAAATTTTAACAAAAGGCCATGTTTGTGAATGACGTCTCTACACACACACACACACATAGACTACAGACTACCTTTCTGGATTGCTCCAGGATTGATTTTATGTATTTATATATGAAGAAAAAATGTTTAATGGAGAAAATTTATATTCAAGATACTCCATCATCTATAACTTATTATCTTCTTAAGCAATATCAGCTTGAATGATTGACAGTAAATCTTAAAGTATCTTCTTTCCAAATATATTAAAATTGTGTATGAAGCCCACTTTATCAGGAACTGTTTACATTTAAATTTAGGTAGGTCATTTTCAGCTGGGAGTCCCAAAAGCGGTGGCAAAGGCTAACAGGTTAACAACAAATCACTGGTTGGAAAATTATCAAAAATAAAACAAATGCATTGTTAGATTTTCCTGTGCCACCATTTGATCATATACACTTGCTGCATTTTGGGAAAAGCTAGAAACAGGTACATTTACTCAAACTCTTTTTGTACTCATAATTACATTCATGGAAATGAAGTAAAATTTAACTGACTCATCAATTGTTTAAAGGCATCAAAATTGAACTGGAACATTTTCTCATCTTTCGGTAAAAAAGCCTACAAGGCAAAGGAAAACCTATTTCATACAGTTACATTTGTTGAATTCTTGCTCATTTCCTTACCCTAGATTTGTTGTTAAAGCCACAGCTTAATAATTTGCCATTTGAAGCTTGGAAAACTCACTATGGCAACTCACAGTTTTACTAAGACAGAAAAGTGTTTGCACATCAGTAACTATCACACTTCAGTTTTATAGATTAATATCAAAGTAGTCTGGGTGGTTTATTCTGTTAAATGCATTACAACATCTATCGACTTTTGTTGTTTTTTGACCATGAGAAATACTGAGCCAGGCTGATTTTGGCTGGAAAATTGAATGATAATAAATGCGTTTCAGTTTGTTTTTAGTAGCTTTTCCGCCTGTAATTAAACATAATAGCAGGAGCAACACATATAAATATAATTTCAGGTATTGCCCACCCATTTCTTCTGCCACTGTCCTGTCATCCAGGCTGTATGTCTCATTAAATAAACCATAGTGAGATTTATAGCCTTGGTTATCATCACATATTACCTCCATGTACTGCATTATTTGCGTATAGACCTTTACTTGGTGTTAGAATAGAGAGCATATTACAGTATGGTAAAAGCTATTTCAAGAGATAATAATAATGGTATGAGCATGACTTGGTATGTCTGGGTAGCTGATTGATTGAACTGAAATTTTAAAATAATTTTTTTTACATGTGAAATGAAATTAATTAGTATGGTGTGTATTTGTATCTTGTGGATTTCTGGGTATCTGGGATATCACAGACAAGGTGAATGTGTAATAGTAAAGATGGTAATATTATCAAACTGCACACTTGATACCTAGAGTCTAAGTGATTAGAAGGTGATGAGGTTTTTTTTTCTATAATTATAATTTTCTAAATCATAGTTTTGGGAAATCATAGAGAAGTGGTAGCTCAGTGGTCAAGATGATGGACGTTTGGTCAAAAGGTCATGGATTCAAATCTCAGCACCAGCACATTGCTACTGCTGGTCTTTAGAGCAAGGTCCTAAACCTCAACTACCCAGTCTTTAAATGAGAGTGTAAGTTTGCCTGAATGAGGGTGTCTGTCAAATGCCATAATGTAATGTAAAAGTATAAATTAATGCTACTGTAATGCTAATGTACTTGTTTCCATAGTAACAGCTAATACACAGGGGTCAGTATGGTGTATGCTCAACAATGTAATAATGCAAATATGAATAGATTAAAAACAAGAATGTTTCATTATTGAAAAAGAAATATTGCAAAGAGATATGATTAACATTTATGAAAGGAGTTTTACTAAATTGTTACGTACTGCAAGAGTGATCGCTAAATTGGGAACGTTTTCAAGACAAAATGAATGTTTACACCTACTTTTTTGGGGGGGTTGGAGAGGGGGGATTACATACCATTAAATGTATACCGTATTTTTCGGACTATAAGCCGCCACTTTTTTCCCACGTTTTGAACCCCGCGGCTTAAACAACGTAGCGGCTAATATATGGATTTTTCCTGGGTTTTTCCCGGTATCACAAACTTCAAGCCAAAAAACTGAACCCCATAACATTAGACCAATGACATTTCCGAACGGAAACAAAAAAACGCACCTCACCTGTGTTCTGAGCTGCACAGCTTCGGGAGAAAAAACTTCCACAGAATGAGATTTTTAGACGCACGACGATGCCAAAAGATAAACTCCAGAGAGAAATAGTTGTGAAAGGAAGGAGGAAGACGGTGAACAATGATTTTTTTGGTCGGGTACTGTTTAGATACAAGCCGTTGTAACGCGTTAAGTCTGGGTCATGGGAGAGCTCGCTAACTCTATTTGCAACAGAAATCATATAAGCACAGACAGGTTTCCAAAACTCATGCTTTTTTATTTTTCTTGGCAACAGCGTTACGCTGTTAGTGCGCATCAGAAAATAATAAGGACATATTCCTCGGTCTTGCACACATGCAGTAATACCGGAAAAATGTGGCGGCAGGCTATTCCCAAAATGCCGCTCTGCTCTTAAAGGAGCCACAACATATTTCACCTGTTACACCGTGTAACAGACACTGTCTTTCGTTATAAAGCCTGTGTAAAGTTCATTAGTTTCAGTGTAGACAGGCTTATAGACAGGTGCGGCTTATTTATGTTCAAAATAAAAATCTTTGTCAAATTCAGTGGGTGTGACTTATATATGGGTGCGCTTTATAGTCCTGAAATTATGGTACTATAAATGGATAAAACAGACATTCTGTTAAGAAATGAAGGAAAATTGTGTTGTTTTAAAACAAGAATAAAACTCTTTGGGACATACCTTTATTGGAAAATGTTTGGAGAACTTTAGGGTGACAGCAGTAACTCTGTCTCAGTGTTGTTTAATTTCCCAAAACATTCCCACTCTTGTTTTATTCCTTACTATTGTACAAACTTTTTTTTTTTGCACACTTCAACCATTATAATTCTCTATGCTATTTCATCTATGCAAAACAAACAAAAGCAAAAGACAGCAACAATACCTTGAATAATGAACAATTCAAAATTCCATCACAAACATTAAAAAAAGACACATTTTGTCTGTAAATCCTTTGACCAGCTTCATTCTGCCAGACCAGCTTCTATTATTTGTCTGACAAAAAAAGAGTTTATTATTGCAAGTGAATTCATCAAGCCGGCTCCGGGTTCTTCTTTCACTGCTTTAATGGCAAATAAATGATAACGAAACAGACATGACTACTTATCTTAATAACTCACTTTTCTCTACAGACACGGCTTTTCGTCTGGCACACATACAGTATGCATTCAGCCATTATATCTTGTTTAGCAGGACTGTAATACCTTTTTTTTCCTCTGCAATGTGCAGTCATTATTGAGCCAAATAAATGGTTTCATCCATTGTTTGGTCCAATTTAATATGTGTGTCTCAAGGAACCATTCATTTATTATGGTATTCATTCAAAACAAGCAATACGTTTTATGTTGAATAATAATACTGGAAAAAACATAGGTCTTTCAATGTGTTATAAATTTACAAGGTGAAAAAAAAGATTGTTAGCGTACTTTTGGCTGTTTAGGAAGTTCACATACATTTAAGGCTATTTAATAAGAAAGACGAAAAGCTAGGCTAATCAACATCAGACATATTCACCTTAAGGTTTGAGGGGTTGCATGTTTAAACTGTCAGGGTCAGGCCTTGAAAGTCAGGTGCTCTGTCAGTGAGCCACAGGAGAGGAGTGCAATGACAGACTCGAACAGAGTAAAATGTCCAAAGATTTAAAGATTATTTCTAAAAGAATGCAAACATAAAAAGGGAAGAAAGAAGAAACAATGTGAACAAGGTTTAGATTCCCCCTCTTCCTAAAAAAGCAAAAAAAAAATTGTATTCCTGGTTTGTGGAAGGCACCATTACATCTACCTCTTTCATAGGCCTAAGCAATTTAAAAGCCTTGCTTAAGTCCACAATAGTGGCAGCTTGGAAATCGGAATATAATGATTTAAACAAATGAAGAGCGACATATTGAATGAGATAAACAAATAAGGGAGAAACTTATAAGCACTAACATATAAATTCATATTTTATAACCTATTTATCTCTGTAAAGCTGCTTTGGGACAATGTCTATTGTTAAAGGCGCTATACAAAATTGAATTGAATTGAATCGAATCAAATAGAATTGAATTGGACAAATAAAAGAACAAGTCAACTTAAATATACAAATAGGACTCAGGTGGCAGTAATTACACAATTGCAAAATTAAGACAACATCTGGGCACAAATGGGTGCAAAATTCAGGCACTAAGATAATTTTCTGGTCAGTATAATTTGCCCCATACTGATAAACTTAAACACTTTTACAAGATGAACTGCCATTAATGCAGATTTTGGGTATGATTATTTTTCTGTGTGTAAAATTTATTTACAGTTTTGCATGATATTCTTACTGTCTGACAAAAACAAAAAAATTAATGAAATATATATATATATATATATATATATATATATATATATATATATATATATATATATATATATATATATATATATATATTTATTTATTTATTTATTTATATATATATATAAAATCTTTTTTTTACCCATTCTAATGTGTACATTGAATAAAGCTCTTATTCTTTACTGTTATGCTTTTATGCTTTGCGTTTTGCTACATGATTGACTGATTGAATAATTGCAGGAATGAGCAGGTATGTGGTAATATGGGAAAAACCCATCATTTTGACATCTGTATTTTATCTGTATACTTTAACAAAATAAAAGGAAAGTTGATTTTTTTGTTTGTTTTTATTTAATGATTATTTTGCGCTTTTGAGTGAGACTATTGAACGATGTCTAACATGTAATTAAGTATGCACACTTTTCCTACACAATGTCATGCCATGACAGTTACAGACTATAGCTAAATGGACAGTTTCTGATTAATTCAGTTGGTATAAAGTATAGGTATCAGTCGTCAAAATGTCTGCGATGTTCCTGTCATATCATTGTCGAAACAGAGAAGAGCTTGTACACAGACAGCTGACAGAGACAAGAAATTTAGGCAACAGAATAGACTGGATAAATCTGTGATTATTTACCTCATGTTTGCTTGAACAGATCGGTCAAGATAATGTGGTCAAGTGAAAAGATAATGTGTTTAAAAGCAATGAATTTTTACCTCAGGAAATCAGATAAATTCTGGATGAGTATAATAATGAGGATGATGCTAATAAGGTTTGGAAACATTTCCAATTGAAAAAAATTGTTTTTACTCTTTAATCATATATCAGGATTTTACTTATTTTTTCATTAAGAGCAGGATATAAATATTGAGGTCCATTTTTTAACATTCACATCTAAGGCCAGTGGTTAAGGCTCTGGGTTATTGATTGATTGAAGGTTGGAGGTTAAATCCCCAGTATCACCAATCTGCTGTTATTAAATGTAAAATTCATTGTAATGTAAAATTCAAGGCATGATTTTGATTTATGCAAATATCTACTACAAAAAAAATATATAAAAAAATCCAACATTATGTTTTTGTTGCTATAATTGACATGCCTTTGTTAGCTTGCATTTATTCTAAGCGGTAGATGAACTTTTACTTTTGAACTATCTAACTATCTAAGGATATCTAATTATCTTACTTGCACGTTGATCAAATAAAAAAATAAAGATTTTAGCAATTTTTGACTCATAAAGTAAGAAAGCAAACAAAAATGTTTAAAGCCTTAGTTTATTATTTCACAACATTTAGGGTCAGTCAGCACACAACAATTATTTTTGTATTTTTAAATTAGATATCTGCACTAGTCAACAGCTAGCTTGGCCCAGCTCAAGTTTAAAGGGTTATTTCTTCAGACTGCATGTTTCCATAGATGGTTGATAGGATTTAGAACAGAGCTCAAATCTAAAAATCAGTCAAAATAGTCCAGTGTTTTGTTCTTAGCTGTTCTTGTTTGCTTTTACCTGTAAAATTTGGGTGATAAACTTGTGGAAGATCCATAAGCTACAACTGAGGTGGAGTTTTATAATGCTGGGCAGTATATCTCATCTGTCCAGAGAACATTTTGGCAGAAACATTCTGCTTTTTAATATGTAGTTTAGAAAAGTAACATTGTAAATAAAAGAGTCAGTTTGAAACATCCAATATATCCAATATATATATGTTGTCTCAAAGCAGCTTTACTGAGATAAAGTGGTTATAAAGTTGTATAAAAGAATGTCTAATTTAAATGCCTATAAGTTTGTTCCTTATAATTGTACATTTATCCCTAATAAGCAAGCCAGTGGCGACTGTGGCATGGAAAAAACCCTGAGATTGCAGGAGGAAGAAACCTAGAGAGGACATACATTACAACCTATGGTTCTAAACCAGTGTGGTACTTTTCATTTAAACCCGCTCCAACTTAACAGTGCCCCTGTGCACAAAGTGAACTCCATGAAGATATGGTTTAGATGGTTTCTTCTGGAAGATCTTGAATGGCCTGTGATGAATCATCAGAACCTGGTTGAATGATCACACATCTCCACACTCCAAAATCTAGTGGACCATCTTCCCAGACAAGTGGAGTTATTATAACAGCAAATGAGAGTAAATGTGGATATTAAAAAAGTACACCTGAGCTGGTAATATGGTGAATTATAGTCAGGTGCACACAATACCTTTGTCTATATATTGTTGAAAAAAAAAAAAAAACGTGGGCAAAATTGAGATCTCCCAACGTTTCAGGCACTGCATAAAAATGAGACTAAATTGGCACACTGGAGACAATTTCATTTTGTTGTTTCTTAAACCTTATTATACCTTCAGTAGATGCAGACCTGTGATCAGTTTGATAAATAATATGTCTTGTTGGAACTGCAGGCTCTGTTTATGATACCGCTTTTCCCACGATGAACTATGAGGCCACGCTTATACCTCAGAAGCAGTGAAAATTGCCCAGACATATTCATCTCCCTCCACCTACACGCCTTTACGGTTTCTTTTCCCACATGATGTGAGTGATGTGTGTTTGCAAGAAGTTTTACAATCAGGAGATCTGGATGTTTGGAGGATTTGGAATGAGCAGATTGATGATCCATGTGCCAAATTCTTGCTAGGCCTACGTTTTTTTAGCAAAATGTTCAGTACCCTAGTAAAATCTGCTAAATGTTCTGTGTCCCCAGATTGTGAAATATTACTCAGCTTTGATGTCTGGTATGTATTTATTAAGTAACATCTAGTGAATTCAGGTTTATTTTTCCTGTATTTTTTCTTTTGCAGACTTTTTTTGAGCATATCTACTTGCCTAGCTGACTATTGGTGCTGTTATTTTAAATAGGTTTGCAGTGAGGGAAGAAAAAAAGTTTAGGAAAGGAAAAGAAGTGTCACTGAGGTACTAAAATATTTTCTCAGCTTCAGTGCTTAACACATATTTATCTAATCTTCACAGCCATAATACTCATAATAGGAGCAGTAGTGGACGGTAATGAAGTATTTTACTTCATTACTGTATTTAAGTATCCACTACATTTTAATGTGCAATATCTTACTTTTAACTCTGCTACATTTCAGAAAATAACATAACCCTTTTACTCATCATTTTGAAGTGATTGAATAAATTGCAATAAATGAAAAGCTGTCATGAGACCACAAGTGTAACCCCATGGTTCTGATGAGAGGTTGTGTGCAGTAAGAATTCTCTCAGTCTGTAAATATAGAAAAAAAAGGAGGTGATGTGCAGGTGAATGCACAAATTGCCTAAATGAATTGCATAAATGACTAAAATACAGTTCTTGTAACTCAGCACTTTTACTTTCCATACTTCACTTCATTCAAAATCAAATACTTTTGTATTTGCTGAAATGAAATTGGATAAAATTAGAACTTTTACTGTAGTGAAGTGAAGTGTTTGTTGTACTGGAATTTTGTACTTCACACACCACTAAATCGGAGTCTGTATGCTAAAAGTTAAATCTGCATGGGCATTATAGGAAAATATCATCAATGTAAACAAGAAAATGAAATGTGGCATGTTGGGAAAAAATCGATGGAAATGCGATTTGATGAAGCTTGACACAAATCAGAGATCCTGTTACCACTCAGGAAGTGATTTTTTTCCAATAACACTATGCAACACTAGTAGTGGTGTTGAATTGCACTTTTAACAGTTAATAGTAGCTGTTTAACATTGTGGAACATAATGTGAGATGTTTATATATAAGTTTTTACATATGACTTATGTTATACAGCAACTCTAAACAGTCATTCATTGTAAATGAATGATTGAAAAGTCTGCACTGATCAGTAAAAAGTCAGAAGACTCCTTACAGTTATTAATTAAATAACAAAACATTTATCTCGGTGTATTATTAGTCTTAGATGTTATGTAGCATACACCATACAAATCCCTGTGAATGTGTTGCTTCGATTGAAACAAAAACAAAATATCAGAAAAATCACATATTTCTTTACTTGCTTGTCTAGAAAGCCCAAAGTGTCAGCTACACATACCTATAGGCATCTCACATACCAGCCATGCATATTATGCACTAAACCAAATGGATGAATGAATAAATGACTTGCCTTACAGCCAGCACTATTGTGAGAGCTGCTGTTATAAAGAATTAATCGGCACTTCCTAGTCAATTTGAGAACAGTTTGTGGAACAATTCCTGGATCCTGCACAATACAGACATATCTTGAATATACTTGCAAAGCAAAAAACATCCTTTGATGGGGCTATGAATAAATTTTCCCCAAATTCACCAGTAGGTAGAGGAACATAAAAATAAAAACAATGCCGACCACACAAAAAGGTGAGCAACTTCTGAGGCTGCAGGTTATAATTCCCATGATTCTCAGCCCTTGGCCTTATCACACATCTTTATTTGCTACCATTGGATTATTAATGGCACATACTTGCTAGCAGTTAGACTACTCCTTTTAGTAGTTAGACTACTCCTTAACCATCAGACTCTTTTTTCTATCCTCGGGAACCAGTGGAGCAGCATGGGAATGGTTTGCCTCCTACCTAAAAAACGCTTATTCCCGGTAGCATGGAGGGGGTTCACATCTGCCCCACGCATACTCTTCACTTGTGTCCCACAAGGCTCAGTACTTGGTCCACTCTTTTTCTCCATCTATACTCACACTTGGTGAAATCACATCCTCACATAGGTTTTCTTACCACAGCTATGCTGATGACACTCAGCTGATCTTCTCATTCCCTCTCTCATTGTGTTAAAGGTTAAACATCTCCAGGTCAGGATCCGAAAATAACTCTTGATAACTATCTGCTCTCCCCTTCAACCACCGATCGCAACCTTGGGGTAACTATGGACATTCAACTGTTTTCTTCTCACATGTTACTTATGTCACTTGTTTTTGTCGGATCATCCTGCTTGTTTAGTCTCTTGTCATTTTGAGACTGTACTATTGCAATTTTCTGCTGGCAGGTCTAATGCTGAATGCTATTTGTCCATTCCACCACTTATATTACATATTTATATGTACTCATATTATACTGTTTACATTCTGTTTTGCACCTCTCGACTGCTGCTACTGCTGTTTTTGCACTACATTATGTTTATGTTTACAAATACACTCTTGTTTATAGTTCTATTTTGCACATTACTGTATAAACATATTACACAATAGGTATACTGATCGGCGCTATTTTGTATTATGTGTATTTGTCCCAAACTGTCTTGTGTTGTCTGTCTACACTGTTTTTTGTCTGCATTGTTTGCACTGCGCTCTCTCCACTGGCTTTCGGTAGCTGCACACATCAGATTCAAAACACTGATGCTTGCCTACAAAGCCAAAAATGGACCAGCACCCGGTTACCTCAGAGACCTCAACATTTCTCGCACTACCCCACACTGCCTGAGATCTTCTAGCCCTGCTCAAATGGTACCACCTTCTCCCAGGGTAAGAGGTAAGTATACCTCAAGGCTGTTCTCTGTTCTGGCACCGAGGTGGTTGAATGAACTTCCCCTAGATGTCTGAACAGCCGAGTCACTGGCTTCAAGACCTTACTCTTCCTGAAAAACTTAAACTAGCACTTTTCCAGTTTTGCTTTGTCTTGCACAAAATAATCCTCTTAACAGAGTTGTAGGTAGATTTACCCTAAGTTTGTAATCTAGTGTACCAGTAACCTGCTTCATAAAGTCTTGCTCCATTATAGTTTTTGAGTGATCCTTGTTTTTCTGCCTGTGTTTATTAGTGTTTTTATAGAAGCCTCTTTAGCTTTGTCTACTTTCCATCTGCTTGCCAATAACCTGGCCATCTGCTTGGCCATCGTGTACCCCTTTTGTTTGTTTCTAAGTTACATATACATTCTTATATCTACAGCACGACAGAGCTGATCATGCTCTCTGATAACAATGTACATCCTTTAAAAACAAAAAAAACATATGTTACATATCTCTCACTCTCTAAAGTTAAACATGTGTTGATACTGGTACGCTAGGACTCACACTACGAATACCATCAGTTTATAAACTCTACTGAGAGGTATTATAGTTAGAATATATGTAGATACTAATGCAAGTGCTTCTGGAAGAGGTAGGGTAAGTTCTTTGGGTAGTTCATTCCACAATCTATATGTAGATACCACAACAGAGAAAAACCTTGAGGCAGGGATTCCTTGTGCCTGAACGATGGTGGGACCAGTCAGGGAGTGCTAGAAGACCAGAGGGAGCTTGGCACAGTGTGGGGTGTGATAAGTGCCATGAGGTATATGAGCGATGGTTCATTTTTGGCTTTGTAGGCGAGCATTATTGTTTGCAGCTACAGGAAGCCAGTAAAAGGAACATACATGATATATCATCATGATTCAACTCATGTTACTCAGAAGAGGAAGTGTTCAGGTTGTGTATGATTTTAGGCCTCTGTTTTGCTCATTAGAAGATCTAAAGGTAATACATCCCAGAAAAGAAATGCTTTGTGACCTACATTAAAAATCCTAAAATAGAGATAAAACAGAAATACTTTAATTAATAAGCATGTATAATTGTGGATAGTGGTTTATATATACTGTATATATATTTTTTTATTGTAAAATGTTGTTGTTGTTCTTAGGCACTATCAACATTTGGTTGTTATAAATCATGATCAAGATCTAACATTTGATGTCATAGAAATGTCTGATACCTGAAATACATTTAATGATCAAATGTAGCTGCTCAACCAGCACTTTACAGTGAAAGAGTAGAATAGTTATCTGAGGCCACTGTCATCTGCAGTTAAATGCCTTGAGCTTTAAAGTCTATTAAAATCCTGATCCTGCAAAAATGACCAACCTGAACTTAATGGCATTTTAATTAAGATGACTGAAGAGTCTCCTTATGGGATGAATATAAAGATACTGATCAGTTTAAAGATTTTAAATAGTTTTGGATAATAATGATGTAAAACCCTGTAGATCGAACCTCAATAAGCTGTTTCTTATCATAATCAGAAGTGCTGTATTTGGTAATTGATCAGTTAGAAGGTTGATTCATTTTCTATAAGGACGATCCTACTGTAGGTTCAGGGCAAATTACAGGTTTAAAATTACTATATACAGTAGTTGTTCTAATATAGTTATATATGTATAATATATGTTGTCCCTAGTAACCACTAAATCACAGGAATTTGAGTGGACAAAAAATGTATTATATAGGATATAGGAATGATATAGGAAAGGACATTTTTGAAAGAAGTCCCCGATATCAGCCCTATTACAATAGTAATATCAGGGTTAAATAACCCGATCTTTTATGTGATCTTTTATGTGACTCATGAATGTGTGGAGGTTCACAAATCATTCTCTTCAGTTATTTAGATCACTTGTGTCCTTGGTTGTCTTGCTACTAACAACATATATACAAGCAAGTTGTTAGCAAGTAACTGTAGCAGAAAGTAGTTGACTGAGTTTTTCAGGAATCTTTCTTTTGTATCTCTTATTACTATGGTCTGGTGTTTTTTCTCCACTGAAGGACTTGGAGGGTTGTTGGTTTGACAAATTGCTAGTTTTTTGGTCTTCAAAAAGACAATATTGTGAGAGCGCTACTGAGAGAAACATAGCTGCTATAATAGACTTGGTAGACTTGCCATAACACTACTTTTCATGAGAAATGTTTAAAAAGATAAAATCCATACAATAATACATTGCTATTGTTGGCAAATTCCTGTGGTACAAAAGGTGGTATAAATGGAACAAAAAACTTCAGGATATGCTGTTATTGGAAAATAATCAAATGCTCTTCACAATAGTACACATCACCTTCTGTTCTGGCATGCTTTCTTCATCTCACATCACAGCACATCATTTTCATCAGATTTGTTTAAGAGTTACATTTGTTCTATTTCGAGGCGCGTAAGAAAAGGAAGCTATGGTGTCTGATATAACACAGCCAATACATTTGCAGTGAAATCTAAATCTTTAACTATGATAATTATTAATAATGAGACATTTAGCATGAAGCAGCACAACCACAGTTATTTTGAGAATGCAATAAATGGTGCAATTGGTGTAAAAGTGAAACACAGTAAATAAAAACAGTTAAAAATGTCTTTGAGCTGATTATGCCGGGAAGAGTACAGGTGGAAAAGGATTATAGCCTGGGGGGTAAATACTTTTTTTATGGGTAGTTGATACAAGACCACATGCTGCTGTAGTGTTTGCCAAAAAATATAAATGCTTTTAGCTCTGTGTGTGTGTGTGTGTGTGTGTGTGTGTGTGTGTGTGTGTGGAAGGGGGTGGTCAGTTAGTGTGCAATCCCTGATCATACAGTTTGCTTTCTTCTTGCAATGTTTCTTATGGATGTCAAAGACACAGCGCAGTAACCCAGTGATACATTGGTCTGATTGCATCACACTCTGTAGGGCTTTCAGCATATTTCTTTTGAACTACAGAAAACTCTTTTGGAATTCCCATTCCTAACGTTGTCAACCGCAAATCAACTGCAAAGAACCCAGAACAAAAGCTTGTTCTTGGTCCTTGGCTTTCTTTAGATTGGAACAACTGAAACATGCTTCTGCCTGGTTCTCCCTCAGTGCTTCATCTAATACCCTTCTCCATCACATCAAAAAAAGTGGTTGATCCTTCTTAACTTAAGTTCAAGTTCCCTAACTTTACCTCATTGCCATCTTCCCATTACTGGCTTCCTCTACTGTAGCTGTGCAAAATCAAATTCAGAATGTTGATGAGTGCATGCAGTTATTATCAATGTACTTTTAACTTTTTCTGGGATTCCACACCAAGCACCTAGTGGTTTACTTCCTTATTAGGAAGTAGTTTCCTGACACCCCTAACATCCATGTGGTACATTGATCTGCCCTGGATGCCCAAATATCTAAATCACTAGTTTAGACGAAACTCAACTTGACTCAATATCCTCCAAAGTATACGAAATCACAAGCTATTTTGACTCAACATGACTGGATATCCTTGTATAACGGTATATAAGGTATGCATCCAAACTCTTTCCCATCCTGATGCCCTATTAGTGGATTAATGTTTTCCTGGATGCTCAATCAAATGAATCATCAGGTGAAGCATGGATTGACATAACCCATCAAGAAAAACATACCACAAGACTCTTCTTTGAATTGCCACCCAGTTGAGGTCAGATCAATTAAGCTAAATCTTTGGCAGTCTCCAAAACAGAAGCCCTATCACTTCAGCAATCACAACAATGCACTTTTTATACTATTTTCATATCCTGTCTAATTTAGAACAAGGCTACTCTGCAGCATTTTAGCTTTTCTGGATAAGCGAATGTGTCAAATTCTGTAAATGTTAGGATGAGTCTGGTAGGATGGCCATACTTTACTAACACCCTTGAGGCTAAATAAACAAAAATCTCCAAAAAGCACATTTTAACCTTCTACTGAAGGTTATTATACCAGTAAATGTTAACTAAATGTGGAATGGAATAATTAGAAGCACATATGGCTCTTATATTTTGGTGTCCATGAACGTTTGCCTATATAGTGTACATACAAGTCAATATAATTCAAGAGTATAAATGGACAGAAAATAATGGAAATGCATTTAAATATTTCTATAAGGTAGAGCTTATGGTAACCTAAGGTATGCATTGCAAAATCGATGATATAAAACTGCATCTTTGCATCATCCCCTCATAAATCCAAGATAGATTGTAAAATACTTGTTATATATTACATTCTTTATATCAGATTAAGAGGCTGCAAGGGTCAGGGCAAATAATGGCATTGTGTATAAAATCATATTGTTTAACAATTCTGTTGGGGGTAGGTTTGTAAATACAGACAGACAGACAGACAGACAGACAGACAAACAGACAGACAGACAGGCAGTTAGATAAATATCCCAAATATACTTTTTATTTTTTCTAAAGTTAAGAATGTCTTTCTCATCGGTTTGACATTATTAAATAGACAGGTGGGTGGATGGATAGATGGATTGATGGATGGAAGACTGACATCCATACTTCTACTATGATTGCATGCCAAATATGATTTGATTTCCCTCAATTTTCTCACAGTGTATGGCTAATACATTGCAGACCCCTTACCATCACACCCATATTTCTTTTCATTAACCCTGTATATATCCATGTGTATCTCCTTCATTGTCCACAATTGCCTTTCAGTCTACTGTTAATTTATTTTCTTATTGGTAATTTCTTTAGTCATTATTTATATCTATCATATACCATAGCCTTACCAACATGTACAGAGGTAAATATTTTACACTGCTAAAAAATGCACTTCTGGTAAAATGCTAACTGAAATTCTTTGCCTTGCTAGAATCTAATCTAATCTAATCTAGCTTTCTTAGACATTTTGTCCTCAAAGTTGGCGTGTTAGAAGCAGGAAAAACTAGCAAGTGCAAGGATTTGAGCGATTTTGACAAATTGTGATGTCTAGACGACTGGGTCAGAGCATCTGCAAAATAAGCAGCTCTTGTAGGATGTTCCTGGTTTGCAGTGGTCAGTATCTATCAAAAGTGGTCTAAGGAAGGAACAGTGGTAAACTGGTGACAGGGTCATGGACGACCGAGGCGCAGTGATGCACTTAGGGAGTGAAGGCTGGTTCGCGTGGTCCGATCCAACAGACGAGCTCCTCTAGCGCAAACTGCTAAAGAAGTTCATGCTATTAATGCTTGACAAGTCAGAACTGTTTTGGCAGCAAAATCAGGACCAACACAATATTAGGCAGGTGGTCATATTGTATTGCCTGATTAGGTAATTATTATGTAGAATATCCATGTCATTTGTAGGACTAAGCTTGCTAGAATGCAGAGATGTGCTGTGAACCTGTTCTGTAGACCTTATCAGTAGACTTTGTCCAGAGTTTTTTATTTTTTTCTTCATGGCTGTAACCTTCTTTGTCACTACATTTCAGTAAAGCGGCAGTTACTAGCTTGTCTGAAGCGTTTTGTTTCAACTAAATTGTTCTCAGACTCATGGATTACAATGTCTCCCAACACACCCACATACATACACTGATCCAATTTGCAGCATTTTCTTCCATCTCCACATCGGTGTGATCAATTTGCATATAATTTGATGTTCACGAAGAAAATGCTGAATAAACCCTGAGAGGCCATGACAAAAACGTATGCACAGCACCGCCTGGAATTTTCTACGAAACAGATATCTGGATAATAAAATGGAGATATGGGTATAAATAGAGCAGAGTGAAGGAGTGTGGATTTGCTGACAGAGAACATCGATGAGAAAAGACATAGTCAGGTTTGCACTTTCACCCGCAATATTTTGAACGTGGTTTAGTTAGCTCGTTTCTTATTAGTTCAGTTGTTTAAAAATGCTGATGATTTATTTTAACCACACATCGCTTGATATATTCAGCACAGTTACTTTTGATATATCATTATTTTAAAAGATCTCTTCTGAGAAACATTATATGGTATGGCCAAGTGGTAAGTTGAAGGCACTCGAGTGTATAGGATGTTTTTGCATACAGTAGCATTAAATTGTCCTCTTTACTTGAACAAGAAGACCCAGACCTGTTCAAACATACAATGCCTTTGTGCACAAAGCCAGCACCATGGCGATATGGTTAAATTGAAAGATCTTGAGTAGCCTGCTACAGACTTTTGACCTCAACCATGATGACTATATCACAATTTTGTAATGAATTGAAACATTGACTGCACCCCAGGCCTCCTCACATACATCAGTACCTGCTTTACTAATGCCTATGTGTCTGAATGAGCACAAATCTTGACAACCACTCTACGAAATTTATTGGAACATCTTCCAAGATGAGTGGAGGTGATTATAACAGCAAATGTGGTCACTGCTCACATGTGAGTCATAAAGTCATTGGGCCTTATTTGTTAACCATTGAGTAAAAATAAAGTGTAACTGAACTTCACAATCATAATGGCTTATCGCTTACGTAGCTCTATCAAACTAGAATGTGTGTTGGACAAAAGTGGCTGGAGAAAAAGAAAAAAATGGATTTAACAATTTTAATCCAAAATAAATGTAAATAAGTAGCATATGTAATAGGAATACTTGACATCATCTGTCTTGTCAAATGAATGTTTTGTACATTTCATACAAGATTGAGTCCCCATTTGCTGGTTTTATAACCTCTACTTCTTTTGTGAGGATGTTCCACTAGATTTTGGCATGTGCTTGTCAGAGATTTGTGCTCATTGAAAGAAAATGTAATGCCACTGCACCCACAGACATGGTATAAAATTGTGTGCCTCTTTGTGATGATTTACAAAAGTTTTGTAAACTCTGATCGCCTCACCCATTAAACACAATCTTCACCCTCCTGGCATCTGGTAAAACCACAGACTTAAATTTCCCAACAGACTCTGTACTCTGTCCTTAACACCTGTAATCAATCACTATTCAATACATATATAAAAGACTCAGTTGTACCTGTCCAACATTACTGACTTACTAAGCTGTTCCCCCTTGTCTTATGTTGTGGTCTCTGATCTCTGTTTGTAATTTTCTGATTCTTTAATTTACGTCAAACCTTCACTAAATCCTGCATCTTGCTTTAATTCAATTTTGGATTCATATCTGTCTGCCTGTTCTTTTTTAAGAAAATGTCTTCCTGCATTTGCATCTGTCTCAACTCACTTGCTGTGACAGTTGTTTTACAGAGCACCTTGGTCCTGGAGGAACATTGTTTTGTATCCCTGTTTACTGTACCAAGTGAATGACAATAAAAGCCACTTGATTCATATCTACACATATATGTTGATAAATGTCACTCATCTAGAGATTACTGCCACAGGCACTGTCGGGATTATGGCCATGAATGAATAACATTACCAAAGTAAAAAACCTAACTAATGCAATACAAAAAGCCTCCTTTCACTGTAGCCACAGCTGCACCTCTTCTATACACCATCTTTATCAGAAGCATCAGTATTAACCGCATATATCATATATCATTAAAAAAAAGCGTAATAACTGTTTAGAACTGTTTTGGAAAACCTTTCCTCAAAAAGTCCATCTTGAAAATGTGTATCTGTGATCAAATCTAATTCTCCTCCACTGTAAGTCGTTGTGGAATGACAAAAAAACAGCTATTAAATCTACATGAATATATTTGAGCTTATGCAGTTTGCTACATATGGGGTTTGCAAGCTCTGACTAATCAAGGTATGTGAAATGCCAATGTTATTGCACACCTGCTAGTTGCCAACTTACAATCTGATCGATTACATCAGCAGATTCAAGCAGCATGTACTTTACACTACAGGTGCCCGCAGTGGTGGTCTGAAAGCCTCAAGGCAGATTCCTTTGACCCTAACAACACATGATGTGAAGGCTGAAATATGACAGGAACTCTGATGACCGGTAAACAGGCACTCCTGAAAGAAGGGCAATAACAAGAGAATAGGCTATTGGGAATAATTTAATACATATTTATAGAAAAACATATTAAAATGTAAGTCTATGATTCTGATTGCCTTTCTGGCATTGACAGCCCGCCACTAATACATACATACATACATACACCACCTTCTGCTCTAATATTTGCCTCATATTTGTCTTCCGTGGTTGCTTTTCTTTGGTTCATTTCTTCTTATTATTACAGTTATCTGCACTCGCAAACACTTTTCTGAGTGTTACATGACATTCAAAAAAACAGCTGTTTTGCTGGTGGTGACACCAACAAAACTCCAAGGCAAAATGTCTAATAAATGACTGAGGCAGAAGTTAAATTACAATTTTATATTAAAATATATATTTTCAGCAGTGCATCCAGCAGAGTAACAGCACCAAAAAAAGGCCAAAATGTAGATGGAAATTACAGAGGTGTATTTGGTGTCTCCATCCAGTGCAATAAGTGAGCTCAAAAGAAAATTCGCAAAAAACGTCCAAAAATGATTACTGCATTTGAGAGAGTTTGCAGGAGAGAACAATCGCTGACATAGATCTTTTCACAAACTGAAAAGAATTATAAGTCAGCTTTCATGCTCTAGAAAGAAAGAAACAAGGAAATCAATCAATTAATCACCTGTTGTCTTCTAAGGGCATCATATGCTAACTCTTACAGCTATACCAACTCTGCCATTTGCACTCAATTTTTACATTTTTTTATTTATATATATATATATATATATATATATATATATATATATATATATATATATATATATATATATATATATATATATATATATATTTATATTTATATATTTATACAAAATGTTTACTCTGTATATATTGCATTATTTAATTGTCTGTTCTGCTATTTTGTTACATTATGTCTGTACTTTCTCCTGCACTGGAAGCTCCTGACGAACACATATTTTCATGATTTCCACGAGAACCTTTTTTTTTTTTTTGCTGTAAATTTGCATGTACAGATGATATCGGGGCTCGTTTATCAAGCTGTACGCAAACAGATTTATGTTCAAGTCATTTGTCTCGAGCTTGATAAATGAGGCCAAATTCTAATAAAGGACACAAAATTGTTGTGCTATGCAAACTAACTTCTCTAATTCGACTGTGAACAGAATCATTTGTAAGACATGTTAGTCTGCTAATTGCGTTACTTCTCATTTGTACCAGGAACCATATATAGTTATATAACATATGAAACCGTAATAACATAATATACACCTGACACAAGTAAATCAGAAACACAATTTATTTATTTATTAGATTTTATTCAAATGTAATCTTATCACATCACTTTATCTCTGTATACTGTATGATTAAGAGATGTATATAAATTAATTATTTTAAACCTTTTTTTGAAAATCTTATTCCACATTTAGTCCCCATGCACTGTTATAGTAACCCTCACTCTTCTGGGAAGATGTTCCTCTAGATTTTAGTCTGGCTTTGTGGAGATTTGTGCTCATTTAGCCAAAAGGGTGTTAGTAAAGTCAGGTCCTGATGTAGGGTGAGGAGGACTGGGGTACAGTCAGCATTCTGATTCATCCCTAAAGGTGTCCAGTTGGATTGTGGTTAATTAAAGGTCTACAGCAGGCCACTCAATATCTTAAACCATTTCACTGGCTTTGTGCACAGGGGAATTGCCATGTAAGTACAGGTTGGAAATGTAATGCCACTGCATTGAATGATGTCCTATACAATTGTGTGCCTTCAGCTTTGTGGTAACAGTTCGAGGAGGAACTACATATGACTGAAATCGTCAGGTGTGCCGATACTTTTGTTAATATAGCGCATAATATAGGTGATATAATATAAAGCCTGAGCTCTGTTCATCAAAATCAACATGCAACATTATATAGGGGGGATTGTCATCATTTTAATTAGGTTTTTTTATTATTTGTATTATTTAAAAATGTATGATTTTAAAAACAGACCATGTGTAAGTGTAAAAGTAATTTTCTATAGTTTGACAATGGTGTGACTTTGCAGACATTCTGACAACCAGTTTCTGATTGTATACTGAATTTATTTGGGTTATACTGTATCCACATCACTATTCTATGTATGTACACAAAAACATGATTTTGTGAATTGTGAAGAAAATATATTTATTCAACAAGATTTTAAGAATCTTTAGGCAGACACAACATCCTGTAGGACGACATCGGGGAAAAGTAAGAAAGCAGGCAATATACAATCATGTTTTTGTAAAATATATGTATGATTTAAATGGGTATATTTGCAAAAAAATAACTTTTTTCAAGATTTTCTGATGCTTCCATTCATATGGAAAGAGAGAATATTTTGAATGCTGAATAATAAAATGATTATATTTTAAAGCTGCTTTCATTATGTTTGCTATCTGACTTTGGAAGGCATTTAGTTTTTTTTTTTCATTTCTTTCCATCTCCATGGCTTTCTAGGTAAGAGGGTGTTAATATGCCAGTGCAGGCAGCGCACTAAAACACATTGAAAGTAGATTTGCTGCGACATTCGCCAAATATGATTTTAAAAGAAAATTCCATTATTAGCATAATTTCTTATTTACATGTGTTAAAATATGCACACATTGTTAAATAAGAAAATAGATCGCAAAGACTGGGTGTGAAAAAGGACAAACTGACCCATGGTAAGGTTAAGATACAGTGTTATATTACAATAAACATATTATTTGAATTATTTACTGTGAGTTACTGTGAGATCTTTCAAAACAGCTAGATAATGTCTAAGGTGAAAGGAAATATATGCTAGCGTTTCATTACTACAAACATCATTACTACTTTCCGATGTCTTGAGTATGTACAATGTATTTATTTTTCTATTTGGTTGTTTATTTCAGTGGATTGTTTCATGGGAATTGCTGAATGAATAGTCTTGGCTCTACACTGCTTGTCACACACACAGAGACAAAGAATGGAAGAGACAAGCTGTGACTGCTGAGAAAAAGGTAGTGGCACAAAGGGGCAAACAACTGAGATGAGATATATATAAAATGGTCACATTTGGAAGAGAAGGCTGTGAAAGGAATCAGGGACTTAACAATTTTTTGCCTCAGTCAAATGCACTTGACTGCCTTGTTCCCACTGTGCCAACGTAATTCAGCCGAGACTGGATTTCAGTGCCATTGTATCTGTCAACACTGGTCCATTTTGGCCTGGTGCCTAGTATGAGTTGATACTCATCTCAAGAGTCAGTGATATTAGAAAACAAGAAGAGGAACCACACTAGAACACTTTCTCTTTCACAGTAAGGCAGATCAATTTTCAGTAATAAAATTAATGATGAAATAGAGATCCACATACAGTATATTGAATGGCTGGCCTACTTAACACCTGGTTATGTCTAAAGCACTGATCTCCTGTCTAATCTGCAAAAAGCCTACATTTTTGCTCCAGTCATTCAGAAGTCGACACGTGATTCCATTCATTTAATCAATTGATTTTGCTCTTCAACTGATCAGAACCTGCTTGATTAGAATTGACACGTGCAACCATTCTGGCCCATGTGAATATTATTTATGAGATAGCTCTCAGAAAATCACTTCAAATGATCGATCTTTGCTATTTAATCTTTATTCCTTCTTTCCCTCTTTCCCTCTTTCTTTCTTTCTTTCTTTCTTTCTTTCTTTCTTTCTTTCTTTCTTTCTTTCTTTCTATCTTAAAAAATTGTATATTTACACACACACACACACACATATATTATATTTTTTTTTTCACACTGTATGTGTGTGTGTGTGTGTGTGTGTGTGTAAAGTAAAATTGAAAGCACTCTCAAGCACTACGCTTGAATAAAATTATATTTTAGTTGAACAATTTTATTCCAGTGTCATTTGTCCCTTGTGAGTCTTTTTGTCCTTTTATTGCAGAACTTTTCCCAGAAGTGAGAAAGATCAAATTGCATTAAGAGATTTTATCCATTTACACTTAAAGGTCTGCATTTAGTGGCCTGGTCTGATCTCAATTTTTGCTAACATTTGTATTAAAAGCACTGATGTGACAACACACACACAATACACACACACACACACACACACACACACACACACACACACACACACACACACACACTATAACAGCTGGCATTTGATCACAAACTGAACTGATTACACGTCTATTTCACTATGACATCTAGAAGGATATAAACTTTGTTTATATCCTTTACTCTGTGTTTGTTGAACTGGATTCTTACCAAACATGATCTCTGCAGGCAGACAGCTAAGGAGATGTAAAAATATATATAATATATACCTGATAAATGCCATTTTGGTCAAAACCCTACATAATGTTTCATCACTTTCAGCTAGACTTCAACAATAGCGACATCCAAAGGGCTTTCTCAGGCTGCCATAAAAAAGATATCCGTCGTTTCTGCATACAGCTTGCTCATTTCTCTACAAGCTCAAGCCACATCATTCCCAAAATCAAAGAGGTCACACACTGCAGATTGATCTTGAGGCAAGGCATTTCCCATCAGCATTTTTTTCCACTATGCAGTCCTGTCATCAAGGCAGATGGTAAAGAAATAAAGCGGCTTGCTGTGTCCAGATTTAACTATGGATTTCCCGGACTCTATTGATCTGCCCCTCTTGTCTAATGGCACATGCCTCTTGAGTTATGGTGCAGCCTGGAGTTCCTCTGGCATGTAGAGTCTCCACAAGCTTTGAGGCAAACAGCGATTTACTCACGGCTGAGCTTGTGGTCGCCGGCAGGTTACTCGTGTGATTTACTCGCTGGGAAATGGGGCTGAGGGAGCTCTGCTTCTCAAATGCTCGGTCATCAGTCAGTTATCCACCTGAATCAAGTGGCACTCGGCATTGCAGAAGAAAAGCCATTACTCCAGGGAGGAGAGTCATTGCTAAGTCTACGCCCTCATCACTTATGCTTCAATAGGGTACAGACACAATGACAGTCATGCATTAATAATATCAGTTAGAAAATGGAAATAGTAGCAAATGGAAACAGAAGGGATGGAAAAGTCTTATTCATTTATTTATTCATTCATGTAACTGCTTTATCCTTGTTAAGGTCACACCAGAGCCAGAACTTATCCTAGCAATGAATTATGAATGCGTCTGGAATAAAACTCGGATAATACCCCAGTCCATCTAATGCCACCATACACACACACTCATTGACCCCTGGGAATAATTTATCATAGCCAGTCCACCTATAGACATGTTTTGAAAGGTAGGAGGAAACCAGAGAACCTAGAGTAAACTTGTACAGAAACAAGGAGACCATGAGAAACCTCTACACGATCGTGAAGCTGTGTGGCAGCAATGCTCAAGCCAATATTTATAGCTTTTGGAAAAAGAGGGAAAAAGCCTATCAATTGATAGTGAAATAGAAAAGATGTAGCAGTGTAGAAAATCAGTCTGACTGAAATTTAAATGATCTCGATGATGAAAACCTTCACAGACACATTTAAGGGACACATTCCCATTGACTAAAGGTGAAAGCAGTAGTTTGTATCGTCAGCATGTCCAGAACGAACACGGTAGTGTGAAACCACATAAAAGCTAATGAGTTTCAAGGCACTTAAATCAGGTTTGGACAAGTGGTATAAACTATTCTGTTGCATATTGATGGCATTCCTTTAATTTACAGATGTTGGTTCTAACAATAAATCAAACAAAGGGTTACATAATGTCCTTGAAACACCCATCGAATTTGCTGAGAGAAATTGAGTGTATATTCAGTTTAATTACAGTTTAATTAATTTGGAGTGTATTTTTTCTAATTACACATTTTTTTTCAGGCTTTTTGTTTTAGCTGTGTAAGAAGAAAAGAAACAAAAAAAGAGCTGTGCATTAAAAAAAAACACTATTTTCAGCTTGGGTCAATGGCAATTTGCCATCGCCATTTCTCTCCAAAGACTGCGATTGAGCTTTTTCTGCCCAAAATCCATTTCAGCACTTTGTGGGACCTTTGGGTGGGTAAAAGAACAGCCAGATCTTTTCCAACAGCTAGTGTCCTTTGTGCTTTTAGTGCCTCATGCCATTAAGAGGCATGTTTGCTACACAGCTGTTATGGCAGAAAGCTTTTAAATAGTGCTTGGACTTTGACAGCTGAAGCTGGATGTGTTATTAATGGTGCCAAAGGTGGTGCCTGGTTGAAAAATCTGTTTACTGCATAGTGGTATCTCCTTTGTGTCGTTAAAGAGTGAGTCATAAAACAGACATTGGCAACTGTTCTCACAATGTCCCTATGGTTTCAATACCATGTCTTTTACCTAAGTTTATCAGTGCTTTTCTGTATTTATGTGATTCAAGTACATTTAATTAACCATTTTACACACACACACACACACACACACACACACACACACACACACACACACACACACACACACACACACACACACACCTCAGGTTATCTCTACATCTATCGGCGTCACTAAAAGCCCTTGCACTGCCCACCAAGACTCTTCAGACCTCTTCGGATTTGGTGGGCAAAGTGGCAGGTCAGGCTGAAGACTGTTTGCACACCATGGCAGTCTTGCAAGCGTACCAGGCAGACCTACTTAAAGAGATAAACGAGGGAGATAAAAGGAGAGACAATGACATTTTAAAGCTGTGTCATGCTACAGACCTGGCCCTCAGGGCCACTAGAGAGACAGCTAGGGCCATAGGCCGGTCTATGGTAGCCCTGGTATCAGGAGACCAGTTGACAGTTTTCAGTAGGTGAAAAGAGCATGGTCACATAGAGGCGTTACCGAAACGTTGTTGACGCAGCGTCCCGATTCCCTCTGGGAACCATAGTTAAATACGTCACCTAGGGGCGTTTGTAAATAAGCATTCATGCAGAGATTATCCTCTGTTCAGCTAAAAGATGTACTAAGATACAATACTTTTTCCACCATAGCATCCATGCAAGTTAAATTGAAAATTTTATTGGTCAAAAATAATATTATCAACTGAAAAAAAAAAAAAAATCAAGCAAAGAAGCAAGGTAACATTACTAATAAAACTGTCAATAGGTAGCAATATCCTGAATCAATGTAATAAAAAAATAAAAAAATTAAAATCCAGATGGCAACTATTTTTTATTTCTGATTTTATGTCTGGTCTGTCATGTAGACTTGAAACTTGAATCTTGTGTTAAACAAGATTAGTCTCTTTTTTTTTTTTTTTTAATAAACTGTTTTCTACAAAACCACTACGCTTTGTCCCTATGGCTTTTCTGAAAATAAAAGCAGACATAATATGTTTATTTAGTCTGTGTTGAAAGGAAGCAGACAAAGAAATTCTATATGTGAATTTTATTGACCGAAGCAGCACACGGCACAAGCCTTGCATGTCAGGAGGAGTAGAAAATCAATCACTGATCGTTATATTGTACACCTTGCGATGTAAATAGACACATAGTCAACGATTTTCAGCCTAGTTGAAAATAATCAGGTGAGCTAGCTTGCGTGTCCGTGTAGAAGGTTTGATCCACATATTACACCACTTGAGTCACAGATATACCGAGCCCTTCTCTGGCTTCTGTGAATTCTGCAATGGATTTCCTATAGTGTGGTTCTGTGATGGCACTGAGCCTGATCCCTGTAGACAGATTGGCCTGCAAAGACTTTTCAGCACACCTTGCTAGAAGCATCACAATCCAAACTCATTTGTACACCAGGACCTCATGTTAGGCACTTGTCTCCTTGTGTCACTTCCCAGGAAATGGCTAGTGTCTTCTAATTTTTAAACAATTGTCTATCAAATGACCGGAAACCCATCAACACAATAACTCTCATGGTTAGACATTCGACGAAACTTAATAAATCCAGACCAGTGCATGTTATCTGCCTTTTCCGAAGAAAGTTATTTATTTTAACATACACTAAGGAATAAAAAGAACTCGTATAGTATAAGCCTTTGATTTGAGTTCCAGACACAATTACTGCTTCTGTTTGAGCTGCTGTAATAGAATTTGACCAATCAGATTTCAGAATTCAACAACACTTAAATTCAAAAATCTTATAATATATTTTTAAGTGTTATACTATACTTACACTATTTTACATATCGTTCTATTGTACATACCAGGTTTTTTAAACAGATCCTGATATGAACTCAGTCTAACTAAAGGAGTCTCATTAAATTCTTACATTATAATCTTGTATAAAAAAACGTATTATATTCGCATATAACTATTCCAATGTGGCATTTTCCTTAGCGTGCAATTGATGACCTTTTCACGGCTCTTAACCAGTTTCCCAGTGACCGATGAAATCTGGTTACCTCATGCAGGGAAGAGAAATTTATCTCTCACCTCCTCTATTCGGCACAACCAGGTATGCTTGACTGAGGGCTTGCAAGATCCGTCTGCATCAGAGCATTGATGATGTTATCATCACCCAATCATCCATAACTCCTCTAATGAAGGGTTGTTGGACTCCAGACATCATCGGCCTGGCCTCAACAATTTAATTTGTTCCTGAAATAATCAGCATTTGCATAACAAGGAAGGTAAAAACTACCATAGAATAAGATTACAGGTGGTATATGGTGGTCCTAGTATCCTTTCCCAAATGTTCCTCTAATCCCTAAAACACTACAGTAGGTAGAATAGCTACTCTAAATGGCCAATATGTTTGTGTATGCACTGTGATGACCTAGTGTCCCACACAGGGAGTTCCCAGGATAGTCCTAAGATCCATCATGACTCTGGTTGAATGATATAACAAAAAATGGTGCAAAATAAAATGTTTCTACTAAAGTCTATATTTGAGACAATTGAAGGACTGAGTGCTGCCTTTCTGGCTTGCTTTTAGTTGGGTGATTGTTGAAGGCAACTTTCTTATACAGCCAATAAATCAGTGCATCAGCCAGCCTTGGAGGAAACATAGAGTAAAGGGGGAAGAAATTGAACAAATAAATACAGAATTTTATATGTTTCACTTTTGGCATATTTGACGAGTGGTGACAGAGCTCCATCTGGCATAATGGAGACCTTAAGATATCTGTCTGTTTGTCTGAATCTATTTTTGAGAGGCTGCAGGGTGAAGCAACATCTGTCTTAGAATAACAAAAACTATGACATCAATATGAGTCTTAATTTGTAGATAGATAGATAGATAGATAGATAGATAGATAGATAGATAGATAGATAGATAGATAGATAGATAGATAGATAGATAGATAGATAGATAGATAGATAGATAGATAGATAGATCATTTATTTTAGATACATTTTAAGAAATAGTTGTACTGTTTTTCATTTATATATTTATTTATTTCTTTTTGTGTTATTTTTTTTTTTTTCATGTTCTTTTCACCAGTTCATCTAATTCATTACTTCACAAGTTCTTCTAATTATTCTTTGACCTATTTATTAAAATTAACATATTTATCATATCATTTGCATTCTAATGCATATAATGCATATGCAAAAATCATCTATTTAGCTCAGGAAGGTCATCAGGAGATGTATATACTGAATTATAGTTGTAGGTACTATATTATGATGCGGTAAATGTTTTCACCACATCCATTTACAACTCCTTTGACCTTCCAGCCAATCAAAACTAAGTATTAAGACAGACCATAGTATAATTATTGTTATATTCATACATATATTTTCAGAAGTGATATTTAGAATTGAGGAAGCTGTCAGCTCCCTGTAAGTTAGAAAGGAATATATGGTAACCAGAAAAGTATGTATAAGGTATTACAGGGTGTGTACACACTATCGTGTTTCTGTAGGTTTAATCTAAAGTTGATACTCGGTTTAAATCCAGATACTTGTCCTAGCAAGACAGTGAAACCCCCTGTGTGTGTGTGTGTGTGTGTGTGTGTGTGTGTGTGTGTGTGTGTGTGTGTGTGTGTGTGTGTGTGTGTGTACGCTTTGGAAGATTGTCACTATGAATGTTCTTACCTGGCATACAGCAAAATTCCTTGTATATCTTGTATCCATATCGTAAAATCCAAGAAACTGAACCAAATTTGTAAAACTAAATTTCCTCACTCATTGTTTGTTCTACTGTATACCTTTGTGAACGCTTGTGTTTGAGTGTGTGTCTGAGAGACAGAAAGAGAACTTGAGAGCGAGGCTTTTATTACGCATGCATTCCCTGAATATTGCACATTTTTGAACAAATCATAGGCTGTTAGTCTCAGTAAGCTGCAATAACGTGAGGGTCATGCAGAGCACCTGGTTTTCCTGCTCCTTGCGAAATATCTTTAAGTGACAATAAAAGAGAAAATGTAAAAATTTCTAGTACAAAAAAATAATAAAAAGTGCACTAATACAGTCCTTGAACTGTGCCCGAGTGTTAGCTGATTGAGTGATTCATCCTCGGCATCTGCTGGATAGCTGGAATGAGAGCCACATGACCAAATCCTTTGTCAGGAGTTTTTTTGCACATTGTGGGCACTGATTGAATGCTGGTGTTACTGTATTTGCTTCATATTCAGTGTAGGATGAGCATGTAATTAAAATGTACTTGGGTTTGTGTAGATGGAGCAAGTTTCCAAATGTCTGTTC
Organism: Silurus meridionalis; assembly: GCF_014805685.1. NCBI lineage: Eukaryota > Metazoa > Chordata > Actinopteri > Siluriformes > Siluridae > Silurus > Silurus meridionalis. The sequence goes on along the minus strand of NC_060888.1, from coordinate 5,862,684 downwards.
TGCCTTTGTCAGAGCGCGGGAGGCAAAACTATCTGTGGGCAAACGAACCAGTATTTGTCTCAAAAAAAAGGACTAAGTGTGTTTGTGTGGGCTGTGGGAGACAGAGAGTTGGTTTGCGGCTGCTGGTCACAGGTAGTTGCAGTGCGTTCATTAAAATGCACTGCACACTGTCTGTTTGATACATTACAATGCGCACAGGACCCATTTCTGTATTTATCGCACAGTAAAAAAAGCAACCTTGTGGGTTTACAGTACTTTACTAGCAGCAGAGTTGGCAGGTAGGATCAGTAATTAATATTTACTACACTCATACCGTTCCATATGTTCATAGTGTGACATGTTGCATTTTTTGCACTGTAAAAAAATTATTAAATAAATAAAAAGCTATGTTGGCAGTAAAATCCAGTCAAAGTATTGACATACACCAAAAATTATAACATTATGACTCAATTGAATAACACTGATTATCTTTTCATCATGGCACCTGTTCATACAGTGTGTATGATATATTATGCAGCAAGTAAACATTTTTCCTCAAAGTTGATGTTAGAAGCAGGAAAAATGGGCAAGCGTAAGGATTTGAGCGAGTTTGATGAGGGAAAAAATTGTAATGTCTAGACGACTGGGTCTCCAAAACTCCAAAACTGCAGCTCTTGTGGGATGTTCCCGGTCTGCAGTGGTCAGTATCTATCAAAAGTGCTCTAAAGAAGGAACCGGTGAACCAGGGTCATGGGTGCCCGAGACTCATTGATGCACATGGGGAATGATGAACCAAAAGAAAGGTACTGTAGCTCAAATTGCTGAAGAAGTTATATTATATTATAAATAATAATAAATATAATAATAATAAATATAATAATAATACATTTTACTTAAAGTTGTCTTACATGACACTCAAGGACACTTTACACACAATAAAAAACAAATAATTAACAACAGTTGAAAATAGTTGTGGAATTGTGAAATAAAATTTCACATGGATTGGGCAGCGAAGCTAAAAGCTCGAGATCCCATAGTTGCCAAACACATGCGAGGAAGAACAGGCAGGTGCCTGTTTGGTGGCTATAAAGTTATACCTAGTCAGTTTATCTTAGGCCGGCGGTCCCCAACCTTTTTTGCGCCACGGACCGGTTTAATGTCAGACAATATTTCCATGGACCGGTCTGTAAGGTGTAGCGGATAAATACAACAAAATACGACCGGCATAAAAACTGGTATTTTCTAAAGAATATTTGTGTGTGTGATTTTTATTTTTCCTATCTCTTTGCTACTAGCCTGAATTTGCGTGGGTTTTTTTGTTGTTGTTGTTTTGCTCTAAATTTTCTACATTTTTCTTTGTCATTTTTAAACAGTTGTTTGCCATCATCATTAAATTGCGATCCTTACCAGAAACAAATACAAAATATAACAAAATACAGCTTAAAAGACCCAATTTTACTAGCAGCAACAGTGAGTTTCAACATCATAGTAGATTCTACTAGTGTAACCATTTCCTATCTTCCTGTCTGTTCTTCATTACTTAGAAACAGTTAGCTTTCTTAATCAATCACATTAGCAAAGAGGATTGGCAGAAACTTCAATATGGTGTCTGGTGCAGGAGTTGAATAAAGTTATGCAAATTACTATTTGTTTTAATTATTTGTGAATACATAAATGGCTTTCATTTTTCATGTATCTTGCTAAAGGTGTAATTATGAATACCAATATATAAAAGATTAATATTTGGAGCAGTAAATAATAACATGCATTGATTACATACCTACTGTGTACAGTACTGACAAAAATATACATGCGTAATCTACATACATAATACATAGAGTAAAAACACCTTCTCTAACATTTTCTCCCCCTTTTTGCAAATGTCTTTTAAAATCTGTAACTACTAGGATATAATAGGGCCATATTACCATAATAATAGCATTTACTGATGCAGTTCTTCTATATTTTATATTTCAGCTAAATCCGTAAACCTGATATGAGTTACATACATCACGGTTTTTAATGTTTTATTCTAACAGGACTGTCATGTCCAGATCAGTGCAATCAAAGTGAATACATAAAAAAGGGAAAATTGTTATCAATCTTATAATCCCACTGTTCCCATATTTCCAAGAACACATAATATCTATACAATCCATTTTCCAAGAAAGGCCTCATCATGTTCAAAGTAGACTGTGGACTCAGTTATTATAATGAGATACCATATCAGCTCCGGTAATCGAATATGACTATAGTGTATCAGGATTTAGTGCTGCGGGAGAAGAAATCAGACAAAACCAGTGAATGAGAATTAGAAAATGTGATAGCGAAGGGAATCCTGGGTAATAAAATGCAACCTCAGAGACTCTTATGAGACATAATGGGATATAAAAAAGGATTAGAGTGTAATGCAAGAAAGACACCATAATTACGAAGAAGACAAGTCCAAAAGCATTTGATTATGGAGTGAAGCCAGGAATAAAATGTATATACACCGAGATAGACACATTGCTTACTTTATTAGGAACATTTGTTCATGTATGTAGTTATCTAATCAAGCAATAATTGGATATAAGCATAATGCAATAAATCAAGCAGATACAGGTCAAGAGGTTCTATTAATGATCACATTAAATAATAAAATGGGGAGAAATCATCTAATTGGCTTGAGTGGTGGTGCTCAATAAGCTTATTGTTTTCTTTTTATTTCGAAAAATTATAATTCATAATTCGAATTATAAATATCAAGTCTGTTTTATGATGACGTTCAAATAACCATTCTTTACAATCGTGGTGAGCAGAAAAGCATCTAGGAACACACAATACATCACATTTTAGGCAGCAAAAGGCAGCTAAGAACAGGAATCTGAGGTTAAAAACAGCTAAAGAATGGGAAAAGACCAAATAAGATGTATATACACATTTTTTAAATAAAGTTGCACTGGGGAAGCAGAACACTAAGGTCCGGCTGCAGGGGACATGGCTGTTACTCAAGTGTAGTTAACTGCCCAAATTTGCATACCCTTAGGGGGGAAAAATGTAGCAAAATTAATTCAAGATTATATCATTTAAAAGGTTTGCATTTTTATCTCTAAATGTGATATGTGATAAATATTCTCCAGATATGTGTAGGTTCCCTGGTGGTCTAGTGGTTAGAATGCGGCGCTCTCAACGCTGCGGCCTGGGTTTGATCCCCGGTCAGGGAACCCACCCCAGCCACTTTCAGTGCCGGTCCCAAGCCCGGATAAATGGGGCGGGTTGGGTTAGGAAGGACATCCAGCATAAAAACATGTGCCAAATCCGCTGTGGCGACCCCTAACGGGAGAAGCTGAAAGAAAGTATTCTCTAGATATGTGTAACCTACTGTATAGCATAATGTATAACCTACTGTATAACACATTGTAACGATGGGTTACTGGCAGTGCTGTTTTGTGGATCTGTCCTTTTTACACTGTCTTTTGTCTGCACTGTTTGCACACAATGCACTTATCTCTGTGTTTTGTTATGTAGCTCTATGTTGTGTGATGTAGGTCTATGTTGTATGTAGCACCAGGGTTCTGGAGAAACATCTCATTTCACTGTGCACTGAGTCAGCTATATATATATTTGAAATGGCAATAGAAGCTTAGATGATTTCTTCTTCTTCTTCTACTCAATCATTGGCCTTCATAAGCACTGTACTGCAAATCTCTATAGACATCTATTTTCTAATTTACTTTGGATCCTGTTACTTGCAGGGTATATGTGTAGTGAACTGGGAAAACAATCACATCCTGAAGTTTCTACAGAATCTCCTGAACTGTAAAGTGTTTCTTTTTTTATGTCAACCATTTTCAACCATTTAAACTTTTTTTTAAAGGTAAAGCTAAAGAGTTAAAAAAAAATAGTGCTTAAGGTGGCCAGCATTCCAACATGAATAATACATTTTTATTTTGTCAAATTCCATTCTGTTTTATTTAATGTTTTATAAATGTATCGTATAAGTTGTCTAGAGGTTTTTTTTTTTTTTTTGGAGCCTTCAGGTGATTGCCACTTTTTCTCCTTTATTTAGCAAACATTTGACAGTAAACATGTCATTAACATTTATCATAAGATGGCAATGAACAAGTAAAGTGCTCATTAGATTTCTGCCATCATTCACAATAATGAAAGCTAGAACAGGATTGGGTCAAGGATAGGGTCAAGGATAAGAGGTAGTTAGATGCTCATGGAAAATATTAGTTTTCATGTGTTTCTTGAAGGTTGTGAGGGATTCAGTTGTTCGGATGGAGTTAGGTCGCGATTTAGAAAGTGGAACAAAGATGGATTGAAATTATATCCTAAAGAACTAAAGTCATGTCTCCCACAGCTTGAGGGAGAACTCATCAAATGGATTTTTCTATAAATACACTGTACTGTACAAGTTAATACGATCCTAAGTTTATCCTAGAAAGCTCCTTGATCAAAAGTATAAATTATTACAGTGATAATATGATGCCAAGGGCATTCATTTCACAACATCCTTATCTTGTCTTTATTCCTAATGAGGATTCTATGCTACAGCTTTATATGTCACAAAACTATGCATATGAAAGACATCTGCTGCTGAACAATACTTCATTCCTGAGCCAGACAACAATGGCCTGTGCATATATATAAATACTATTCAGATAATCTCCCAGTACTGTAATTTGAAAGGTAAGATAAAGCATGAAAACATGACATGAGTTTGCAACCAAGTGCCAGGTGATTGAACAATCCAATTAGGCACAGCACAAAATCGCAACATGGAGCCATCTTGTGGGGTCACTATTTGAAAGATGGAAGGGAAGGGATCAGATGTAATGGCAGTTTGTTGGCAGGCAGGTGATGGATGATCTCAGAAAGACTATGTTCTTGCAATTTAAAATTCTGAGAATGGAGAAAAATCCTGAGTTTAGTGTGAAATACAAATGGAAGGACTAGATATAGTTTGTATAGGCTTTGGCATTAAACATCTTGGCTGAGTTTATCTCTCTGATTCTGTTACCTGTTTTGTTTAGAAGCTAGATGCAAGCACAAGTCTTACTGTATATATAGGGAAAATCCAAACACTGGAAATTTGTGAAATCCAAGGGTCAATACACATTTAGGCAGAACTGAACCAAGGAGATGCATCATCTAAAACAGAAAATCACGCACAACTCAGACAAAAACGGAAAACAAAAGAAATTAGGCTCATTAAAGAAAAAGGACTCAAGAGGGTATATTAAATTAACTAATCAGGCTTTAAATGGAAAACAGGTAACATAATTGAAAAATAAACATGTTAAGACGGGGCAAAAACAGGACCAAAGCACACCAAAACACTTCACAAAAAAACAGCACACACTGTGCTGGAAAACTCGCCGTGCCCTGTGGGGATTTATGACACCAGCTCTGAAGTTCCCAGAGACGGGTGTGATGATTATTCACCAGTCCCAGGCTGAAAGGCTTCCAGGCATTGTTTTGCCCAGTGGAGAAGAGAGCTGCTTCTATAAGATTTCAAGTCTCGGGGAAGAAAATTCTGTTGTTTGTGTAGTAGCAAGGAGCAGTTCAAAGTATTCAGCCTTCTTGGAGAAAGGTTACCTCTTTGAGATGATATCTTGACAGTGTACAGTACCTCTAACTGATGCTAGAGTGCAACTGGGGAAATTCAAGGTGACAAAGATACTTGGTTTGGATTTTCCAACCTTCTGGATCTGAATCTAAGCATTACAATAAAAGGTAACTTTATTCTAAAGTTAGCTAATCAATTTTGTCATTGTATTAAGACTTCATTTCACATGTCACTACTCACTGGCCATATTCACCAGGAGATTTATATTGCTTGAAAGCATTTGGCAGGAGATTCAGTGGGAGACAATTTTATCTCCAACATCCCTAAGAATATTTTCCTTATACCAAATGATGCCAAAGACTTTGAGTCTGAATGAGTTCAATGCTCAACTACTCAATCATTGAACCTGCTGCAAATAGCTGTGGACGGAAGGATGTCAGTGAATGCCATGGCATAACTCTAGGACATGCTTATGAACAGCAATTGTAAGAGAAGCTATTTAAAAAGGCAGTTAAAGGTGGCTTTAAAGATGTTCTAACATTTACTGCCTAAAGAGGAGGGACAAAAGATCATGCACACAATCTACTGAGCAAACTTTATTTTTATTTACATTTGCAGCATTTGGCAGACACCCTTATCCAGAGCGACTTACAACTGAGCAGGGGAGGGTCTTGGGGCTTTGCTCAAGGGCCCAGCAGTGGCAGCTTGGTGGTGGTGGGATTTGAACCTGTGATCTTCTGATCCAAAGCACAATGCCTTAACCACTGAGCTAACCTTTTATGTTGTACCCCATTTCCTCTTAATCTAGTCTTGTCTAATTCATAATAACCAGCTAGTTCCCGTTATTATATTAGAGTTAAGGCAGGCAATGCCACCAATGACATCAATGCTTGAGTTCTGAAGTAGGAGATGCCTTTATTCCACAGATACATAACAGAATATCTTTTTTGCATTCCACAGACTGTTCGGGAGATGGGGTCAAAGGACCCCTGGAGAATTTAGAGCCTTGCTCAAGGGCCCATCAAGTACCAGCTTGGTAGCGCTGGAACTTAAACCCACAATGTTCTGAACAGTTGAGCCACCATTTCTTACAGGATAGTGTGTTCAACCTACAAATCTGGAGAAACAATGCAAGCTTTATAAGTTAAACAGTTGTTTAGGATAATATTATTATTATTATTATTATTATTATGCATTCACACTTGTAAATACATTTCTGTACAACTTAACTATACTTACGAATCACTGAACTTGGATATATGGTTTTATTCTCTGTGAAATTTTCCCCCTTGAACTAATTCAAGATGTGAGAGAAATCTTGAATAGTTGTCTAAATGTAGCACAAAACCACTTGGCAGCCTGGCAGCCTGTCTACCTGTAGCATGGATGAGGCAGTCAGCACTACTACCTGTCATACGTTCACACTTAACTGTTCTAAAAAGTGCTTTTCTCAAACTATACACAATGATGCTTTTTCTATGCACTGTCACCAGTTATCCAGGCTTTTTGGCTGAAATGTATTTATTTTTCTTTAGTGAAAGGTATGTAACCCATGTCCATACATGAATGGAAAGGGACAACAGGATAAAGCAATTCTGTATTTTTTTTGTTTCGTTAAATATGCATTAAAGAAAAATATGGGCAAAATCTTTAAAGATTTTAGATCCAATTTATTTCAGACGTGGTATTGGTTAGGTTGAGAAAAATTCCATTTCTAGCTAAATATATAACCAAGAGACTACCAGCCTTTTACAACTTACTGCCTACACAAGCGTTCCCAAAAACTCTCAAAGGCCCATGACAGGTCGGAAAGTACATGGCTATTAAAAATACAATTACACAAGCTTTCAAACATTAACAATCAGAGAAAATGATCTTTCACATTGATTAAAAAAGAAGTACTACAATCAACTTTCCACAAAATCGAGCCGTTTTAACGCAGCTTCATACAGCTTCCGAAGACACTCTGGCACAGATCTTGACATCTTATTTATATCCAATACATACATTTGGATATTCTGAAAACATCATTCAAAAAAATCTAAAATTGTTAAACACATGATCTGCGTTTTCTATTGTTGAGTCAACAACTTGGGAAAATCCTGCATTTTTAAATGTGAAATCCCTCAGTAATTATATTACATGGTGGTGAAGGCAAAACATTCATTTATTTTCACTAACTTGTCAAACTCAGTCATAGTCATAGTTGACAAAAAGTTCCAAAACCAGATAAAACTCATAGGTGTGGGGCAATGATGAAGTGTAAGTAGAAGAACTTCCTAATGCAGGAAACTTTGTCCTATTTTTGAGAACCTGTGCTTCCAATCCTGCCAACCCTAATCTTTTTAATACTCAAACTCTGTTAGCAAATAGACTATATAGACAAAAACATTGGCACTTGACTCTTTTCAACCATATGTGGTTCTTCCTTTAACTGCAATTACAAAGCAAGAGGTACACAATTGTATAGGATCTCTAGAGATGTGGTAGCATAAAATGTTCCCTTCACTTGAAGTGAAACCTGTTCCAGCATGACACAAAACCTTAATTTCACTAAAGTAAACACAAAACATTATTTATTTACCAGAGATGGGAAAAGTACACACATCCTTCGCCCAAGTAGAAGTACATATACTGTACTCATGTTTTATAAGCCTCTAAAGTACTGACTACACTTTTTTACTCAAGTAAAGAAGTATGAGCTTTGACATGTACTCAAGTAAAAAAGTAGCCATTACTACTACCTGTTTTAGTGTCATGCTGGAAACTGAACCTCACATCATATCAATATAATAATGCAAAAGAATTTCAAATTTTGTTACCTAATGAATGTATCCAGCCTGAACAACCATCATATAGAACACAAGCAGAGAAAAGATGATGATGATCAGGTGATCAGGAATGTTTTTGTTCTCAGTCATGTTTACGTCACTGACTCCATCTGTCTCATCCATGTTAACCCCATGAAATGACAAGAAATAGGTTGATGGGCTGAAAATGGCACTCAAAGCGAAAAAGAAAGATATTGACAGTGTCAGCAAATAGATTTAAACTAAAGTAACGAGTCTGGTTTAAAAATGTAATAGGTAAAAAGTACAGATATTTGTGTAAAAAAATGCAATTAGTGAAAGTCAAAATTTGTCCAAAAAGTAAATACTGATACCAGAAAAATCTACTTAGGTACAGTAACGAAGTATTTGTACTTCGTTACTTTCCACTGCTGCTATTTACCATGACAGAATCATCAGAATCAGAAAATGTGTTGATCCCACAGGGAAATTATTGGGTTGCAGTTGCTCAAAGTACAATGAAAGTAAAATGAAGTAAATAAAATATAGAACATTCAACATAAAACATACTAGAATATATTTTAAGTATAAATGCTGTGCAATCAATACATTTCCAATCTTATTGAAATTACTACACAGATATATAGTGGTACTGGGTTAATATAAAGTTCTGATGTAAAAATTTTTATTCAAGGATAGAAACTATCGAAGGATAGAAAAAACTCTCACTTGGGTGTGAAGTCAACTTGACATCAAAACTCTTAAAAAAATGTTCAAATCACGTAGTCATTTATTTTCAACAAATAATATATAGAAAGATTTTACAGTCTGACAACCCTCAGACTCCAGAGGGTTAATATAAATCATCCGATTTGCCCCCACAGATGTTTCCTAAGAAACATGCCATTCCTTGACATTTATATATCATATTGGCATGCATAAAATGTGGCAAAAATGGCAAGTCTGTAAATCACATCTGAATTTACTTTCCAACACTATGTCACCATTAACAAACAAAGTGAAGCAATAATTAGATAAAAAATGACACCACAAAAATGCGCTGCCAGGGAAAAAGTTAGTCAGGAATAATCTGAACAACATTTGCAAGGTCACTGCCATTCATGTCAGTTGTTATTAGTCAGGACATGCAGTACGTTTTGTTGTGCGGAATATGTGAACTCAGCTTACCGCAAAAAAGCTGAAGAGACAGGCTTTTGCATGCCATTTTGCCTCTTATTGTTTTCATCTGACTGGGCATGAATTGAGAAGCGTGTCCCAGAAGACGGTGTGCATGTCAACAAGGAACAAAACAAAAATGTCTGACAACATAAAATGAAAAAGGACTTACTCTGAATTATTGAGCGAGGCATTATGGCAGGCCGCTTGTTGATAGCTGGTGCTGTAAAAGCCGGTATGACACCATTCTCATAATAAAAAGTTTATGGGGCACATTTAATCTGATCCACCCCAGAAGACTCGTAACGTGACCTTGTGCTGCCCTTGGACATCTCTGTACCGAAACAGATCGATCCTTTCGTTCTGACTAATCCCTGCCTGCCACTAGACAGACTTGAATAGGCATGTAAAGTATATTATGTTGTCCATGCTGTAGATGTGGTTACATGTCTCTGAGGTGTATTATTAAGCCCTTAAATACCTTGTCTGTGTCACTGAGACAGTCACACGCCTCTGCTTTTTAGAAAAAGGCAAGCATCTTGTTCAAACAGCTCCTATGTAATAATTCTTTATCTCTACAGATAGTTCCTTTAAATCAAGGACATAACATGGAAGCTCAATTTATTCATCATTTATTACTGAACTGCTAAACGAGTGTTTCTTGCTAATATCTTTTAGTTCTACAAAATAACTCATTTTATTCATAAATAGCTTATTTAATTTCATAAACGTTATTTAGCTCGTGATTTTGTCTTAATATCCTCAGATATGCCCGATATTTCGAAAAATGCTAATCAAAATGGGCAGTATGATTAATATAGAATTCTGTCAGTTGTATTCCCTTAAGTGATGTCTTACATGTTATTTGAGAAAGATTAATAAGTATTATATGCTAAAAAAAAATTATTTAAAGTTCAGGTACTACATGTTGTAATAAGGAAATAATGACAATTAAATTGAACTAACCATAGCACTTTCTTATTTTGCAATTCAGGTTGTTTATAGAGACAATAAGAGTACAATATTCAGTACATGAACCGTTTCTTTTAATATCAATCTTCATAAATTCTGCATTAATTAAACTTAATACAATCATTTTAATTATCAGTCAAAAAGCAGCACGATCAGTGTAACATTTAGCACGGGCCATTCATAGGAACTGCATTAAACAACACAACGTTATAGGAACTGCATTAAACAACACAACACAACAATAGTGGCCCACTGGGGCAGGAATCATGCTGCCCCACGGTCAGTCTATAAACATTTTCAGTAGTGGATTTAGAAGCAAACAGGAAAGAGTTGGCATGATAAATATACACAGTGGTTATGATAAATATATAGACTTTATGGCTAAAGATTTGTTTACTCCTGTCTATAACAATCTTGTGCATTCTTATGTGTAGATCTTCCTATTTTAGATTTAGTCCCTTTTGCTGCTGTGAGAACTTGTCACTTGTGTGGGAAAAGCTTTCCACTTTTTTCCAGATTTTATCTGTAGGGAATTGTGCCTATGCAGCCATTAGTGAGATAAGTGCAGCCAGTGTTCCAGTTTATCCCAGATGTGTTCAGTGTGCTTAAAGTGTGGCCTATGTAAAGACCACTCAGGCCCTTCAGGACCAACCATGACACGCCTCGGTCTCTGTGTTGTAAAACGTCATATTCACGTAGCAACAGTGGTGCTGTAAGTTGGGGAACAGTTTAGAGAAGAGAAATCAATCTACATACTGTATTAAACACTCTCTAAATATTAAAAGTATAGGGCATCTACTGATAATGATATATAAATAAAGCATTTTTACACCAATACAAATATGTAAAAAAAAAAAAAAGAGGAATCACGATACAAATGCCAAATTGTATCCAATGCACACTTTTTTTTTTTTTTTTGTGATCAATGCATTACTTCAGACCAAATCTATGAAATTAGATAAATTAGTATATAAATGCAGAATTTGTGTCTTTGAAATTCAGCATTAGTTTGATTGTATGACTCGATATACATATAAGACAGATTGGGGGCAAGAACGGAGGAGAATCATACCGATAATGTCTGTTTATCAAAAATGCAATTACACCATTGCGATTTTGTTTCCATGCAAGGCTGAGAAAAAAAGAAAGAAAGAATTTCTGTGTTCCAATGACTGTCTTCCCATTCCACTGACTGAATTCTGTGTTGCTAGTTCCCAGTCTTTTGTGTGGTTTTTGAGCTGTTGTTGGTTATTACTGTATTTTGACAGTCTGTGAACAGTAACAAAGCAATACCCATGATTATTTTGTCTCCTTCAGAAGCCTCAAAGTAGCAGGAAATTATTTTCAGAGAAGTCTGCAAAAAAAAAAGGGTGCTGAGGGGAAAAAAGAACAAACAAACTGACAAAAAATACAGTGGCAGACTTTTAGAATCTGGAGCCCTGTGTTTGATCTGACCTGAGCAGGTGTTCATTCAGAAAAAAAAAAGACACACCAGAGCAAACTCGAGTCATTTATGTATAATCTTGAATTTGGACTCATAGGTCAATGGTCTGCTCTTCTAAGCAAGCTGTGACTCCAGAATGCTTCTGATCGTCCCCTAGAAAAACCAAAGAGCGAAAAAAAAGGGGGAGGTGAGATGAGACGAGACGAGCAGGCACAGTCAGACGGGGGTTGCTGCTTACTTATTATTGCTGTTGACTGAACATTTTTAATGAAGGACATTAATTGGAAAGCCTCATTAACGGGAGAAACAGAACGTAGAGCGAGGAACAGCTGAGCGCGAACCCCGTAATAAGGCGATATTAAAAGCTCTACCATTATGCTTATTCAGATTACACTCTTGCTAATGCACTTAGCCATGTTATGCAGATCTCTTATGAAATGCAAATAGATGATCAGGCTAGCAATGGATTTTTTTCCACCGTTCCTTTTCTTTTTTGATATCACCTGGAAATGTTTAGCGTGTACATACTGTGAGAATTGTTACTGTAATCATAAAGACCATCATAACACACTAAAAACTGTTTTACTTTATATCATAGAGGTGTAGGAGATTCAGTTTGAGATTCAGATCTTATTTGTGTCATCTCAGGGACTTGCTTCTCACCACTGTCGCATCTACAGTATCTCACGCATTATGAATCTAAATCTGCAGTTTATATATATATATATATATGATGCTATGTCTACTTTATGTGTTGGAGGATCCCAGGACAAACATATGTATAGCATGTGTGTTTATTGTATGTTAGTATTGGGATCAGCAGTGAGGAGATTTTTCCTCATACATCCTTTACCCTTCACCAGTGTCACTCTCTAACCATTGTCTGGATATTTCCGGTTGGTGGTTGAGTTTCTCAACCCTGCAGTGAATTTGAGGAGTTTAAAATGTGCACCCTGAACACGAATCTTCAATCAATACCTTGGAAAAAAGAAGAGGTGCCATCTTAGTGGTTAAGGAATTGGATTTTGGATCCAAAGGTTGTGAGTTTAAATCCAAGCCACACCAAGCTGCCACTCCTTAGCCCCTGAAAAATACCCATAACCACAGAGCTGCTCAGTTGTATAAATAAAATAAATGTAAGTTGCCCTGGAAAAGGGCATCTTTTAAATGGCATAAATGTAAATCTAAGAGTATCTGTATAAACAGCCTGTTTTCTTTTTGGGAACGGTATTTATATTACATGTCTCATGCAAGAGATTAGTCTCTTAAAATAATTTAATGTACACTATTTGCACTACTTGCCAAATGTAATTTATGAATAAACGACTGTACTGTTGTTGCTTTGATGGTTTAATATGGTTTATATCAGGTTTATATGGTTTATATGTTCATATGTGTAAATAAAAGGTTGCATACGAAGAGTTGTACATTTTGCTTTGTTTGTGATGTGCCCATTTGGCATAAGGGAACAGTTTAGAATTTATACATCCTGGTCAGAAATTTCAAAGAAATGATAAATGATTTGACAATGTGATAGATACTCTAATGACAAGAAAACCATGAAAAGAAAGAAAGAAAGAAAGAAAGAAAGAAAGAAAGAAAGAAAGAAAGAAAGAAAGAAAGAAAGAAAGAAAGAAAGAAAGAAAGAAAATAGTTGTAAAGACTTGAATTATTACTGAAAGTCTAAACTTTTTGACAGAGTACTGAATACTGAATATCGACACATTGTATTCCTCATCCTCTTACCCATTGTTCTCGGATATGGTCCGGATCCAATGCTCATGATAAAGCAGTTATTTAAAAGTGGATGAGAATAAAACTAAACTGTTGTATCTACACACTAATACACAATAATAAATAATAAACCACGTAAACCACAGAAAAATATTATCAACATATATATATATGTATGTGTATGTGTATGTGTATGTGTATGTGTATGTGTGTGTGTGTGTGTGTGTGTGTGTGTGTGTGTGTGTGTGTATGTGTTTTGCCCAACATGCCTGAACCCATTCTTATGTGATGGCCTATTTACTTCTGTAGAGTGCTTTCATCTAGTGTTTATGTGTCTCAGCTCATTCACAAGCCCAATCAGCTGCCATTGTCTCATAAGCGTTTCCATATGAAAAGGTCAGTTTTGAAAAGCCACCCCGAGTGCATCTTTTCGCAATACTTTTAAACACGTACATTTGCCACCTGCTCTGCTTGTCAAATAAGATGACTGGTTAAATAGCACAAATGCAGTAAAGTGTCTATTACAGGGTGTGCAATAAAACCGCAATTCATGACAACCTCTCAAGTGAAGAGAGAAAGAGAGAAAAGTGGCATAGCATCTCAGCAGGTGGCAAAGATGATGACTTGGCTGTATAGGAGTCTGTGCAAAAAAACAAGCGGTACACGACACAGTTATTCGACCACTCTGACAGAAACATGGCTTGTATCTAAAATTTGCAAGGCAAACCAGGAAATGTGAGTTTATAATGATGTCAGATTCATTTTAGGGAAAAGAAAAATGTGTGGCAAGGTAGGCCAAAGGCTAAAAAAGGAAAAGGACCAAACATGTGCAAGTCAAATCATTCATTTAAGAAAATTAATAGGCAGATGGGGTTGTTTCTCAGTCATACTGGACATTGCAGCCAATTAAAATTTCCATGCCATTTAATCAAGAGGGAACAATGTCTCAGCAGAGTCACTATTCCAAATGTAATTAACATCAGTGCTGCAAAATGGTACAGATGTTAAATCTTCGATCTTTTTTAATGGATGTTTCATCCCAGAGCAATTCAAGAGGATTTAGTTGCAGTGACTGGTCAGGTCATTCCATGATAGATAACACTACGGTGATGTAACAGTATGATGAAGTCGGTTTCAATTATTCACAGTTCAGAAGAAATTGCATGATGCTGAAGTGTGGAATGGAAACCACGTTGGTTCCTTGTTTATTTTACTCAGAATAAGTCCCCAACCTTCCCTAATCCAATACAACCCCTAACCAATAAACTTCCACCCCCATGTTTGGCAGGGTGAGGCAGTCTGCTAACATCTCTACAAAAAAAACTAAATAACAAATCTGAAAAACACAACGACAATTCAGACAAACCAGAAAAGATAGGTATTAGTTTGTGAATGGAAACTTACCGATCATTGGACGAGACACCTTTCATTCAAGATATACAGGAAGTATGAAATCTTATAACTTAATCTTATACTGTTTCTTGTACATGTGTAAAGTCCTCTGTTTACTTTAAACTAGTTTTTATTTCGATTAGTGCACCTTTAAATATAAAAAAATAACAGAAGTAAACATTGGCAAGCAAGGAGAAACTGTTGTACTTCCTGTATATCTTGAATGACAGTTGTCTAGTCCAATGATGGGTAAGTGTTCCATTAACAAACCATACCTACCTTCTTCGGTTTGTCTGATTCGTTGAACGAAAACACATTAAAAAATCCGGAAAAGGCTTTTCGACCAATCAGATTCAAGCTAGGTTAAAACTGTTGACATGGTGTGTGGTATACAAAGCTTTCATATTGTAGTTGTGTACCTCCTCAAAAGGTAATGTTGCTGAAATATGCTCAGTCAGCCACTACTATCTTGTTTCCTAACATGTGTTCTACTTACAAAGTTGTGGTCGATATATTCAGCTTTAGAAGCTTGCTGTTTAACGCTTGGTTTAGCACCGGTCCTGATTTTTATCTTCTCATGCTCCTGCAACCTTCTGAATACACCACTGATCACTGTTTGCACCTGCCTCTTGTAATTAGTCTCATTTTGTCTCATTAGCCTGTGTGTACACCTCTTAGTTTGTATGCATTATTTGCAATTTTCCTGAGTTAGTTCTGCCTTTCTAAGCTTTGTAACATTTCTAAAAGCTCTTTGTGTTCCTAGTTGCTTAAACTTATTTTAACTGATAATTTAGAGGTTTGCTAGCATGTTGTAAAAAAATATATTTATGATGTATTTATCACTGTCTTGGCATTCCTTGATCATTCTTGGACAGAGCTCTTATAAACAGTGTAAAAATAAATGGGAAATAGCTCATTCATGCAAACACATAATCAGCCAATCGTGTTGTAGCATTGCCAAGTCGTGTAAATACAGTGCATCCTGAAAGTATTCACAGCCCTTTACTTTTTCCACATTTTGTTATGTTAAAGCCTTATTCCAAAATAAATTTGATGTATTGTTTTCCTTAATTTTTACAAACTAAACTCCATAATGACAACAAAGAAGTTTGTTTGAAATCTATGCAAATTTATAAAAAAAAAATAAAAAAACAAACAAAAATTGCATGTACGTAAGTATTCAAAGCTTTTGCTCAATACTTTGTTGAAGCACCTTCAGCAATATTTACAGAATCAAGTCTTTTTGTGTATGATGCTTCAAGCTTGGCACACCTATTTTTGGCCAGTTTCTCTAATTCTTCTTTGCAGAACCTTCCAAGATGTAGTGTTGTGAATACTTTCCGGATGCACTGTAACCACTATTTAAAACTATGTTGCATAGAAAAGCATAATTGAATGAAAAACAATCCTTGACCCCCCTGTCTGCCAAGATTAAAAAAATCTGAGAATCCATCAGGCACAGGTCCACCGGAACTGGGCAAAAGATGAAATTGAGATCACAGTTTTAATTTTTTATTAGTTTATTTATTTACCAAATGGAATGAAATTTGCTCCAAAATAAATTTCTCAATTTGGACTTAACCCAAGTACCAACTTGTTCACTTAAACCATTCTTCTTATAAGACTCACTGGCTAAGCAGTCTCAAGGAAAGAAAATGGTCTAATAAACCGTCAGCTTGTTCAAGCTTAATCAGCTCTGTAGAGTCCAACTGCACTTACAGTAAAATAGCAGTCTATTAGCTACAGTGATAGAGGAAGTGTACCTTATAATGTTGCTAAAGTGTGCAGCAAAGAAGAAGGCTATATTTCCTATATAGTCATCTATAAAGTCGAACACTTGTGCATGAATTTAGACTCGGTGTCACGCACGGATCAAGAGTTGGAAACCGGAATAATGTCAATAAGCTTTATTTGCCTTAGTACACGAAGCTGGAGCTTCCATAGAAGCACACATGGGAAAATGGGTGGGATACAGAGCATAGGTAGTCCAGAGATGATTTGTAGAGTAAACTGTAGATCGGACGGTGAGCGAGTGGGAACGGGGGGGCCTTATAAAGGGGAGTGTAGATTGGAGACAGGTGTGGGTGATTAATAGGAAGCAGAGGCTGAGTGAGTGTGCTAAGTGCAGGAGGGAGGCATGGCTGGTGGTTCTCTGACACTTGGTCTATACAGTTGGGATTTTATTGTTGTTATTTTTTAAATATTCTTTTCAATAAGCAACTACCTGGAGACATTGAGGACAATGAAACTGAAACGCTAGCTAACTGGAAATAGGTTATCATGTCAAATAGTCCCAGCACACAACAGATGTTATTTCAAAGCGCTATATTTTCTCAGAAAATGCAACTGGTCCTTTGAGGCATTTGGATTTTAAATATACCAAACAGAAGGCCTTCTTAGCCATCAAAATGTTCTTCTTTCATCATCTTGAATACTTTCCAAATTCAGATGCTAAATATTCTTTTTTTCTGGGAAATCCATTTATCATGCCTTATGCTTCGACTTGTGAAGTTTGTGTACAGATTATGGAATTAGTAGGCAGCAATCTGTAAGGAACAAGTGGTTAAATAATGTCAGCAGTTAATGCTAACAGATATGCTCACCATCAGGCATTTTGCATAGAATCCTGCATTTAGATTTAACATACCCTGAGCTAAAATAAAAAAAAAAAAAAAAATACAGAAAAAAATCAGGAAAAAAAAAAAAAAAAAGTTAGCAAATGCAGGTATAATTAACATATTAACATCAGATTACGATTAATGATTAACAATTGTGTAGCGGTTTTGAAACCCCTGATGGATTCCTTTTATACATGTTACGTAAATGCCTCTACTAAGAAAGACTTTGTGGTGTGTCCACCCTACAAATACCTGTGATGAAAAACGTTAACGCATTAGTTTATTTCTACAAAGTTTTATCATAGCTGGAACAAATGTCATAGCAGTTACTGTAATAAATCAAATTTATTACAGTCGAATTTTTAATGATTTGACAAATTAAACGTTTTTTTTTAGCAATGGGTTGAAATGTATGGTTTGAAACAGCATTAATTCCCAAATTAATCCTATCGATCATGTGGAACCATGTCGTAGTTTCTATAAAGGGACTATAAAACATTTTTGTTAACACTTTTCCCCCAACATTTTCTCTTCAATTTGTCAAATCCCACCCACTCTCCAGCTTTCATCTGTCCCCTCCTGAAAGTAGGGCGAAAGTTAGAATGTGGGTCTTCTTGGTGCCAATCAACCCCACGTTTTAAAAATGCTCCTTATGCAACACATGTCAACGTAACACGCTTGGAGAAAAATCACTATTCGCCCTCTTTCACATATATAATATCTCAGATGCCCAACATTGACTAGTGATTGACAAGGACATGAAGTATTGCCATCGCTGCCACCCAGACAGAAAAAATTATTTTGTTGTCTTGAATGGCTGTAGCATAATAAGGATTTGGTCCTGTGATCTGTGAAAGCTTTTCACTCATGAGCTTTGGGTTGTGGCCTCTTTTCTTACTTGTTTTTGTCAAGCACTTCTCATTATTCTGCTTCAGGCTTAGAGATCTGCACTAATTCTGATCTGAAACATATCATTGCACACAGCATGCCTTTCCTGATTCTATCTGCTTTTATGTTGCATCTCTGGTGAAAGTGAAATAAAGGGACTGTGCAACCCAGCAAACTATTCATAGTGGAAATTGACTGACTTCGCTCTTTGATTGACTGCGTAACTCGAAAGACTAATGTATAATTAAGTTTTATACGCTGCACAACAGCAGGAAAGAGAAACGCGGTCTTTGTTTATTCGTCTCCATTTTGGGTCACTTGCTTGATTGCAGATTAGTAAGTCATTGATTGTCTGCGACAGTTTAAATGCATGATTTGCTTTCGCTAAACCCTAATGTAGAACCATTAAGGAACTGACATTAGCATTCAACAACTAGGATTGCCGAGGCTTTGATTATGTTTGGACTAGCACCTGAGAGGAATGGGTTGCCACATGTTTTCATTTCACTTCTCACACCGCTACGTTCACCAATTCCCAGTCCCATTTAGTTTGTTAAGATAGGCATGCCAACCTCAGCTTCAAAATTAGATTAAGTGAAAATACCTCTAAAGTTGTGATTGTAAAAATAAAAAGAATTTCACTCTTTCTTAATTCACATTCTTAGCTAAATCCTTAACTTGAACTGAATGCGATTCCTCCATTAAAGTGCAAGTGATTCATGCCATGCATCTAAATATAGCTATATATTCGATACAAATGCAGTTTGATTCAAAACCAACACAATAAAAAGGTGAAAAGATGAACCTGCTTTAGACTCTCTAGCTAATATAATAGTTTTGCTTATTAATGTAATATGCATTATATGCGCTCATGAATGTAATATGCATGCAGTAGGGATGTATCTGGTGTCAGTCTGCTATCTTGCACGTTTATTCACATTCATGTTCAAGTACCAACATCTGATCTCACTTGATACACCGTGACATAATTCTGATGAGCTTTGTTGTCCTAATGAGCAGATGCCAAGAAATGACAGTGATCTAGATATATTTTATGTTGAACGACGGCAATCAAAACAAAGCCGACTGCAAACAGAATTCTGGGAATAGATCCTAGATGGAACATCAGCAATGCAAGTAGCCTAATAAAGCGGCTTAAATGTTAAACTCAAGCAGCACATGGCAGCAAACAATGTTCTAGCAAGCACTAGTTCCACTAAAAACTGATTACATGAAAGGATCTAAAATAACAACTCTTTTCTATTTAGTTTTTTGTTGAAAGTTCCGATGAAAATGAAAATTATACATTTTTATGTAACTAGCTAATGCACTTTATCATTTTAAAGAATTACACTATAGTCCATGACAGTTAATGTGTCTTCTTCTTCTTCTTCTTCTTCTTTCGGCTGCTCCCATTAGGGGTCGCCACAGCGGATCATCCGTCTCCACACCACCCTGTCCTCTACATCTGCCTCTTTACACCAACTACCTGCATGTCTTCCTCACCACATCCATGAACCTCCTTTTGGCCTTCCTCTTTTCCTCCTACCTGGTGGCTCCATCCTCAGCATTCTTCTACCAATATAATTTATGTCCCTCCTCTGCACATGTCCAAACCATCTCAATCTCGCCTCCTCACCTTGTCACCAAAACATCCTACATGCGCTGTCCTCTAATAAACTCATTTCTAATCTTATCCATCCTCGTCACTCCCAACGAAAACCTCAACATCTTTAGCTCTGCTACCTCCAGCTCCACCTCCTGTCTTTTACTCAATGCCACTGTCTCTAAACCATACAACATCGCAGGTCTCACCACAGTCCTATAAACTTTCCTTTCAATTTTGCAGATACCCTACTATCACAAATCACTCCTGTCACTCTTCTCCACCCACTCCACCCTGCCTGCACTCTTTTCTTCACTTCTAACACACTCTCCATTACTTTGCACTGTTGAACCCAGGTACCTGAATTCCTCCACCTTCTGAAGCTCTTCTCCTGCAACCGCACCACTCCACTGCCCTCCCTCTCATTCACACACATGTACTCTGTCTTACTCCTACTGAGTTTCATTCCCTTCTCTCCAGTGCATATCTCCACCTCTCCAGGCTCTTCTCAACCTGCTCCCTACTCTCACAACAAATCACAATATCATCCGCAAACATCATAGTCCAGGGAGACTCCTGTCTGACCTCGTCCGTCAACCTGTCCATCACCACTGCAAACAGGAAAGGGCTCAGGGCCGATCCTTGATGCAGTCCAACCTTCACTCTAAACCAGTCTGTCGTACCTACTGCACACTTCACTGCCGTCACACTGTCCTCATACATGTCCTGCACCACCCTTACATACTTCTCCGACACACCTGACTTCCTCATACAGTACCACAACTCCTCTCTTGGCACCCTGTCGACGCCTTCTCTAAATCCACAAATACACAATGCAATTCCTTCTGTCCTTCTCTATACTTCTCCATCAACATTCTCAAAGCAAATATGGCATCTGTGGTGCTCTTCCTCGGCATGAAACCATACTGTTGCTCACAGATGGTCACCTCTTCTCTCAGCCTGGCTTCCACTACTCTTTCCCATAACTTCATGGTGTGACTGATCAACTTAATACCCCTGTAGTTACTGCAGGTCTGCACATCTCCTTTATGCTTAAAGATCGGTACCAGCACACTCTTTCTCCATTCCTCAGGCATCTTCTCACCTTCCAAAATCCTGTTAAACAATCTGGTCAAAACCCCACTGCCATCTCTCCTAAACATCTCCACGCTTCCACCGGTATGTCATCTGGTCCAACCGACTTTCCACTCTTCATCCTCTTAATCGCTGCTCTCACTTCCTCCTTACTAATCTTATCTACATCCTGCTTCACCATCTCCACATCATCCAACCTTCTCTCTCTGATTTTCCTCATTCATCAGCTGCTCAAAATACTCCTCCACCTTCTCAACACACTCTCCTCACTAGTCAACACATTTCCTCTCCATCCTTTACTGCTCTAACTTGCAGTACATCCTTTCCAGCTCGGTCCCTCTGCCTGGCCAATCGGTACAAATCCTTTTCTCCTTCCTTAGTGTCCAACCTCTCATACAGCTCCTCATATGCCTTTTCCTTGGCTTTCGCCACATCCTCTTAACCTGCTGCCGCATCTCCTTGTACTCCTGCCTACTTTTCTCATCACTCTGTCTATCCCACTTCTGTTTTGCCAACCTCTTTCTCCTTATGCTCTCCTGCACTTCCTCATTCCACCACCACGTCTCCTTGTCTTCCTTTCTATTTCCAGATGTCACACCAAGTACTTTTCTAGCTGCCTCCTCATCACTCCTGCAGTAGTTGCCCAATCATCCAACACCTCCTTAACACCACTGAGCCTCTCTGACCTCTTCCCTGAACCTCACACTACACTCTTCCTCCTTCAGTTTCCACCATCTTATTCTTCTTTCAGTCCTCACTCTCCTCCTCTTCATCCTCGCCTCCAAAACCATCCTACAGACCACCATCCTATGCTGTCTAGCTACACTGTCCCCTGCCAACACCTTACAGTCGCCAATCTCCTTCAGGTTGCATCTCCTGCATAGCACATAGTCCACCTGTGTGCACCTTCCTCCACTCTTATACGCCACCCTATGATCCTCCTTCTTTTAAAATAAGTGTTCACCACTGCCATTTCCATCCTTTTAGCAAAATCTACCACCATCTGCCCTTCCACATTCCTCTCCTTAAAACCATACCTACCCATCACCTCCTCATCACCTCTGTTCCCTTCACCCACATGCCCATTAAAGTCCGCCCCAATCACTAACCGTTCTTTCCTAGGTACACCATCTACCACTTCATCTAATTCACTCCAGAATCTTTCCTTCTCCTCCATCTCACAGCCAACTTGTGGAGCATAGGCACTGATGACATTTATCATCATCCCTTCAACTTCCACCTTCACGATCATCACCCTATCAGAAACTCTCTTCACCTCCACTACACTCTTACTGTACTCTTCCTTCAGAATCACCCCTACACCATTTCTCTTCCATCCACACCATGATAAAACAGTTTAAACCCACCTCCAATGTTCCTGGCCTTACTCCCTTTCCACTTGGTCTCCTGAACACACAACATATCTACCTTTCTCCTCTCCATCATATCAGCTACCTCTCCCTTTACCCGTCATAGTACCAACATTTAAAGTACCAACCCGAACCTCCACTCTCCTACACTGCTCCTTTCCTGCCGCCTCTGTAGACGCCTTCCTCCTCTCCTTCTCCTCCTTCGCCAACAGTAGCCCAATTTCCACCGGTACCCTGTCGGCTAACGATACCTGTGGCGGTCGTTGTTAACCCGGCCTCGACCGATCCGGTATGAAATTCTCATTTGTGATCCGCATATTTGATTTGGCACGTGTTTTACGCTGGATGCCCTTCCTAACGCAACCCTCCCCATTTACCCGGGCTTGGGACCGGCACTAAGAATGCACTGGCTTGTGCCTCCCTAATGGCTGGGTTCATGACAGTTAATGTGTAACCTTGAAAAAATTTAAAATAAAAAAAATACTGTAATCGCATTCAATCTTTGATGGCTATTCTGAAATCCCTAACGTTTGGCTTCAAATAAAAACAAACTGTCTCATATGTTCAATTTATAGTTTGTCTATGCCAGGCCATTCACCCTCTGCCAGTCAGAAGTAGTGTGCCATCTCTGCATCTTTTCCCACCACTGTACTCCTGGCGACAACTGTTCCCTCGCAGACTGCTGATGCTCAGCATTCTGTAGCCCTTTAACAAAAAGCCTCTTGCCCCTAAGCCAGAACTTAGGCATGCATGTCACATTCTCTCACCATCACTCTGCATCCCTGCCTCAGTGTCACACACTCATTATTGGACATGATTTGATTTCAGGACTGTAGTTGAGATGGACTCTGTGAGTCCAAAGGTCATGTATGACCCTGCTTCTGACAGAAACAAAAAAAAAAGGCTTACTTTGGCTTCTATGGCAATTTGCAGTTCTAGAATAGAAGACTATACAGTATATAATAATTTCAGGACAAACTTTTCCACTGCTTAGTCGCAACTGAATAATGAACTCAATAATGAGTTCTAGATAACAGCAGGTTCTTGCTATGCTAGGTATGCAGGATTACTAGAAAGGTGTTTAATGTTTACTCCTGAGATGAAGACTGTCCCAGACAGAAGGAAGTTATCCACCAAGGTGTCTTATTTTGACTAAATCTAAAGCAAATATTCATCCATTGTTGTTATTGAAAATATCTGTACTATAGCAGAGTTCTATGAATAGATTAAATACGCATGGTAGACCAAACTGTAGTTTTTAATGTATCACTTGATTCAAAGATTTATTTCGTCTCACATATTCTGTTGATTTGCCTTGAATGGGGTACCATTTTTTTTTGTTGACTGAGAGTTGCTTAAACTAGATTTTGACTAGTCAGGGTAGTGGATAAACAGTAAAGCAGATGGGAAAAAGGTGCAGACAAATAAAGAAAGCATGATAAATCCTGCTACTTTTTTACGTCTGAAAATATTTAGCCTGGATTGGACTGATCTGGGATGCGCTACTCAAAACAAGCCGAGTGGGACTGAATAGTGATGCGCAACCTGTTCTGCGGTGTAAAAGAAACCTTTTTCAGCCATGCTTATATAGCTTAGATTGGTGCAAAAATTTTATTTTTTCAAATTGAGTTAAAAATTCCATAAATACCTTCCAGACACTGCTGTAGACATTACATCATCAGTTAATCATTAAGCTAGAAAGAGTTTCAGAACCATGCTGCATCAAAGTCAACAACTTCAACTGAAAATCAGCTGCCACCTGAGTGCTAAGAATAGCTTGATACTTAAATAGTCTAATATGATACATAAGGTTATTATTTTGCATTTATAAAACCGATTTATTTACTTTCATCATTACCAGTGCAGCCTAAACACCACTGGAGCAGGAAATTTAATTTGTAGCCTGTGTCTGGCTGGTAATTGAAGTGCACTTCAATTTGTTCTTTGGTGCAGAAATACAGCAGACTAAAAATAATCATGTCCTGAAACTTACTGGATGACTAGTTAAAATTACGACTGTAGAATATCACCTCAAAACCTCAGCTTTTTGAAAAGGCACGTTCAGTCAAAATCTGTGAAATGGTTAATGATGAATGTAGAAAGCTTTTAAAGAGAGATGCAACATTTTTTTCTTTTTTTTTATTATTAAACTAAATAGGTAATAAATAATCGTTTGAACTCGATATCTATTGTGCATGTGGGAGGTACAGTGAAGCAGTTGGTACATCAGCATTGCCAACTCACAGCTCCAGGATACCCAGATTGGTCTTGGGTTACAATCTGTACAGATTTTTGCATGTTCTCTGCATGATTGTGTGGGTTTCTTTTTTGGGTTTTCTGGTTTCATCCGAATGTTGAAAAAACCCACAGATACCTTGCAAACTCACTATACTAAATTGCCCATAGGTGTAAATGGTATCTTGGGATGAACAGGCATCCCATCCGGTGTCATTACTTCTGCTTTGGCTCCAACTGTTATCGAAATAGACTCCGGATCTTGTGACAATGATCACATTGAAGCAATTGTGAAAAATAAATGAGCTGGGAAAAGTGTATGAGAGTGGATTTATTGTTCCAGTGAATTTGTGACACCGACTCTAAAAGTACAACACTGTTACCCCTACTGTCCTAATGCCATTATGAATGCTAGTTAACCACATTTTGTGTACTTGCTACATATGATTTATCCTGAAATCAAAATGTAATCTATGCTAAATTAAAAATATAACAAATATATATGATAGCTTGGCCTGGGATAATGTAGGTCCGAAAAACAAAATGCCTTTTATAAAAGATAAGACAAGATAAGATAAGACAAGACAAGACAAGACAAGACAAGACAAGACAAGACAAGACAAGACAAGACAAGATAAGATAAGATAAGATAAGATAAGATATTGCACAAAGGTAATATTGCACGGTTTCAAATTATTATAATTGCACGTGTTGCCTAAAAAAACATTGTTGTTGTTATTATTGCACAGTTAAACAGTAATAACAGTGTATATTTTGGTGACTGGTTCACTGGGAGCAGCTCTGATAGATTGTAGATAAATGGCATAACAGTTGCACAATCATGTATTTGGCATTACACAAAACTTAAGAAGTTTTTTTATTTATTAAAGACGAATCCCCAATTTAAAGGTATCTGCTTATGTTAGGTGTTTAGCATAGGTTTGGTTGAAGTCGTTATGCATTTCACAAAGGTCTAATCGCTTGCGATGTTTCTGTATTGTGTTTATATTATCTCCTTTCTTGGTTTTTCTTGTTCTGGTTGCTAGATTGTGCTAGCTTTTTTTTTTTTTTATTTTTTTGCAATAAAGGAAGGTTCACAATGTTTAAAAAAAAAATTGCCTCCTGACTGTAATGTTAAACACAATATATTTAATAATCCAGGGGTTATACCGCTCGTTTAAACATGTTATAACTGCTAATAATTAGTAACCCTGGTTTTCAATACTTTGTGTGCAATACCTTGAAATAAGTAGCAATCCCTATTTTTTTAGAACATCTGGAAATGTAGTGCAACCTACATCTAATGTACAGTAACTAGCTCTACCATTGTGCATTCTGACAGCCATCAAGCACTGCTCTGGAGCCACCTACCTGGCCCTAATGAACCATCCATAACTTCAGTAAATCCTACAAGTTCACCTGAGATAAAAATGACACCAAAGGTATTTGACACACATACATCAGTGTCATCAGGTTTGTGCAAAAAAATGATCAAATGGAACATGATAGTATGGACATGAATTGTTCTTTCTTTCTGCCAGAGAGATTTGGGAAAATATACTGACGGGTCTTGCATGGATCAGCGCACCTTGGCTCATCTCTCACCCTCACACGGCACACAGTAACCTGGGTATTACATCATCAAAGTGGCAGAGCAGCCGGTGACGGCTAGAGTGGGTGTTTGGAGCCATCATCTCTGTCAGACAATTCTGTCGTTGTGTCTCTCAGGAACACAAATATCCCGCCTGCTTCCTCCTTTGAGCTCTTTAGTCTTTGGGCCTTTATAGGATCCATATCTTAGTCTCATCAAAGCAAAGCTTGGACTTTATTGATAATAATGAATAATACTTCTGGATGATTTTACCCATCGACTTTTAAATGGCAGATTTTTCTCCTTCGCCACCTGGTTACCTAGGGAACTGTTTTTTTTCTTTTCTTGCTATGAGTCTCCATCCCTGGGATGAATAATGCAAACAGTCAGATTTAGGTCATTAATAACAAAACTACTACTGCTGCCACCTTGATGGCACTCAATGAGCTGCACATTCTTACACTTGCTACAGTTGTTGCTTTTAGGAAAGCAGAGCTATAGTTTTAGGTGAAGGGATTCAAGAGTGATATGTATTTTCACTCAAGATGTCTATGCAGGCTGTCAAGATGATGTAAGCAAATCTGGTGAAAATTGGACAAAATGTTTAGAAGTAACAATAAAGCCATGAAGATGTAATTAAATGTAAGCATTTTTAGCAGTTTGGCTTTTAAATAGTGGACACACAGATCAATATGTGTAACTAGTTTTTACTAGATACTTTTACAGGCAGACACAGAGATCCTTGTCAAAAGAAGCAGAAGAAGAAGAAGAAGAAAAAGAAAAAGAAAAGGTGGAATAGCAATAAATTGCTTATAGAGGTTTAGGGTTATGGTGGTTTCCCCCTAATAATAATAATAATAATACAAATAATAATAATAATAATAATAATAATAATAATAATAATAATAATAATAATAATAATAATAGTGTGTTATTTTTATGTGACTAAAATGTTGAAAAAGGAAAGTTATTTGGTATATATATTTTTTATATTTTTTTTTTTACTCCACTTCTCTGCATGTACAATCCTTAATACCTGAGTTTGGATTCTCTGTTGGTCACAAGAATATCTTTCTAAAACAGCAAATTTAACAATTCTTCTGCCTGCAATCGAAAACACAGGTTTAAATATAATTGCTATATAATATATTCACATACAGTTGAATATTCATTTGCACAATATATTCACATATTTTTTTGTTTCTATACTAACTTAAAATACAGGGATTTGACATGAAGGCATGTCCCATAATCTAGGATGGATAATGAATGAATACAAATACAAACACCATATTTCATTACAAAAATGTCCAATAAAATGATAACATTTGTTTATTAAACTTATACTTAGTAAAGAATAAGGAGTCCAGTGCTTTTTTTTTAATTAGAGTACAGTCTTCAGGAAAACCTGTGTTCGTTGTATTAATTTTATCATTCTTCAAAAAAAAGGGAAAAAAAGAAACCTGGTAATGGAGTGATTGTTTATAGCTGCTATAATGTAAGCCAGACGTGTCCAACCTTCAGTTCTGGGCAAGAACATTTGCAAAAATATTTTGGGGAAAATGTCGATAGATCTTCACTGTATTATTTATTGTGCTTTTGCTCTTTAAGAGCCACTTTCCAAATATATAGTATTAAAAAGGGCTAGAGACTCTTGAAGTAAGCAATTTTAGGAACTGATTTAGTTTTAAAATAGAATGGCCTTCAGTTGTCATATATACATTACAGCAAAATTATTTTCTGTCATATCCCAAGCTTGTTTGAAACCTGGGGTCAGAGCGCAGGTTCAGCCTTAAAACAGCGCCACTGGAGCACAGAGGGTTAAAGGCCTTGCTCAAGGGCCCAAAAGGGGCAGTTTAGCAATACCGGGGATTGAACCCCTCACCTTCTGATCAGTAACTCTGAATCCTGGGACAGAATCCTCTCAGAATGCTGTGGAATAAAAAAATAATTATCATAACAAGATGCATCATGCTGTTGTCGATCATTTTCCTATCAAATCCCACACCCTGTTCAGCTTTATTTCTTATATAGATTACAGAATGTATAGGCTGCTAAATAGAAAGAGGAAACAGAAAATCTTGAGTAACAAGTATGCAACATGATTTCAATATGATTATAATTTTTTATTGATCCGCTATTGAAGGAACCCTCAGCGCTCCACACACACACACACACACAAACACACAAACACACACACACACACACACACACACCACCACCACCACCCCTTTTTTTCTATCTTTGCAGAGAGCGCAGAAAACCAAGTTAGCAGCAGAGTTCAGTACCGTAATTAATCACTTACTGTCAAGCACAAATAAACAGGGCCAAAAAGATGCCAGGTTTTACAGGGCCTCTTCTGCTTAAGATGATTCCACTTTCTTACCTTCTCCCCTCCCTTCCTTTCTCTCTCTCTTTCTCTCTCACTCCTTACTTGCTATAGCAGTGCGTAATGAGAAATTTGCTGTTGAAGAGCCGCATATTGTTTAATTCATCAGGCCGAAGAGGCTGTTGCAAGGCTAAAGCTACTAGTAAAGCAAGTCATCCCTCCCTAATTATGCACACAACACCATGGACTCTGCTGTAAACCACGAGTCTTGTCCAAATTAGTCGGTCAATAGCGAACAAAGCTTGCACAGATGGAGTGATTAGCACTTTGACCTCTCGGCAAGAAAACAAAAAAAACACCTGTTATTATTTCAAAAAGGTAAAAGCCTACGCAGGATGAATAAAACTCACCGTATCAAAGGAATGCTATTTAACAAAAGTTTAATGAATTGAGACTCATTAGAAGTTGCTGTATGGATTTTTATGCACTCTATCATGACGTTGGCTATGTAATGCTTATGATTACATGATTATAACATTGCATTACTAATGTGCTTTTTTAAAGAAATGCTGTTTTTATTGAAATATTGATTTAAATTATATTTGAATAATAGGATTTAAGGTTAACATCTCATCATAGAATATGACTAATAAGTTATGGTTAGGGCATGGGTCAAATCTCATTTGTGGAGGACATCTTGTAAATTGGCCATTTTTTTTGTTCAGATTTTGCCTGAGATTCATTGCAGAAGCACATAAAGACATATTTTCTAGAATCAGACACAATTGTGATTTGAAACCGAGAGCCTAAATCGCTCAGCATGTCAACGAACAAGACATTTGAAAATGAAAATGTGAGCATCCTTAAAATGACCCCATTCTTCTGCTACTGTGTAAAAACTGTGAAGTACACATGCAATATCCTCAACATCCTGTCAGTCCCTATCCTCCCACTTTCCTTCCACCGAACGATTTCCTGAGGGTTCGCCGCAGGTTCTGCGAGTCCAGCATCTCTTCTAACTCTTAGGCGTATGCTATTAATTTCAGAATAACGCTGCATCTTGCACACCCGTATAATTTTTTTCACATAGCGCAGCGTTAGCGTCGACGGACATGAATTGCAAATGTGCGTGAAGGATTGGAGGCTTAGCTGACACATCGTCTTGCAGAAAGGGGGTGATTTTTCTTTTTTTTTCCGGCTGAGCCTCTCCTGAGAAATGTCATGTTACTGTGTTTGATGGGAGAAAGATGACTGAGGGATTTTGTCCTCCGGTGAATTCACACAGGCGTATCGGCCTACAGGGGAATGGCGCTTGGGGACTGCAAAATCTTAGCAGAATAAATATCACCCGCAGGTTTAACTAGCACCAGCTGGTGTGGACTTATTTTTGCCTCAGCATATGGTTAGTTTTAGTGACCCTTGGATGTGCAGTTTCGTTTTAGAATACAGCAAACACTCAGTTTCATCTTATAGTTTGTCCTTGGAGTAGCGTTATCTTGATATGCAATGCTGAGTGGCTGCTTTGGGGTGCCTGACAAGCCTGAAATTCACAGTCAGGGATTGTATGCTCATTTCATTTATCTTCATTAAGCTCTTTATCTTGTGTAGGGTCATGGTGCATATTCGGGGAGCACTGAGCGTGAGGCGGAACTGGAGGTCAGTCCATCACAAGGACCTACTCCGGTATACTTTTGGGAATTACAAGAAAACTGAAAAACACGAGGGACATGGGGATACATTGTTCCACCAGATTTTTAAGCATTCTTTTTATATGCTATCTCAGATATCATTTATATTACACCAGATTACATTGGCTGGTTTGCTAAAAGGCTACTCCTGTTGGTTAACACTGAGAATACACTTCTTGATCCTTCACACTTAGCCCAAATACACTGCAGCATCAATAAACAGGTCGGTGATGCAGAAACAGACCACTAAGGTGCAAATATACGCCACCGCTAAAACAAGCATAACTGTTCAGATATTTGCTAGGCTATGTTATGTACTGTACATAACATAGCCTAGCAAATTTAGCATTTAGCAAATTCTCTTATCTAGAGCGACCTTAAATAAATAAAAAAGTTTAAGGGCCTTGCTCAAGGGCTCAGCAGGGACAGATTGGTGATCCTGGGAACTCAAAACCTTTTGATCAGTCATTAAATATTCGTTAATCTAGAATGTCTGGAATATTCTGATATTTCAAGATAGAGTAAATGCTATAGTTGTAATAAGAGTAAATGATTCATTGTGTACTAATTTTTAAATTAAAAGTTGGCTCATTCTGAACTAATAGTGAATAAAACTATTAAATAAGACTAAGATAAGACTAATCAGAAACTAATGAAGCCATGAGTCATGAGGATTCACATTTTCTTAATGTCACAATATAAACTTACTTCTAATCTGAATGTAGTACTACACATAGCACCCAGGATATTACAAGCAAATGTGAATGAAGGTAAAGACTAGAAACTCTGGCCTGTGTTTCCATGAAATCGAGCTAGTGTATTAAGTTGCAGCAAAAAGGGATAGATAATCTAGAGAGTTATTGGTAAATTTGCAGGTTTTGTGAAGCAAAGTTTAAAGCAGGAACAGTGTACAGTAAATGATCATGAAATGTAATAATCCATGAATAAAATCAGCAATATGGGCACATGCCAGTACCCCTGCAAACATCTCTCCCTCACACAACTCCACTCTTACATCATTTCATCACTCTCTTTGCCAGGACAACCACTAAACCAGCACCAGCACAGCTACAGATGTTAAAAGTAATAAAATGGTGCATGATCAAGGTCGTTCAGCTCATAGTAGGGTTTCATACTCCTTGTTTTTTAATTAAGAGTGATTAACTTTGCCTGTAAGCATTAATTAAGGTCTTCATAAATATACTAACTGCAAAATGTGCTAGCAGAAAAGATTGCCGTTATTAACACATGAATTCTAAAGGTTAGCATTTTATTAGTTCCTGACTAGTCCATTCTTTCATCACTGTTAATCCAGATACCAATACATGATGAATCGTGTAGCATTATAATAAAGTGTTGTATTTAGTTAAATGTAGTATTTAGTGTGCACATGGAAAGAAGTAAGGATTATTTAGGCAAACTCCTCAGTGCACATTATGCCGTATGCCATATGAGTCATATATGCAAATGTACTTGGGGCAGAAGATTACCAATTTATTAGTGCGATAGAGATGAGGCAGATGGTCTGTGCCGGTCTTGACAAGATAGAAAACAAAGAGATGATGCAGGAACTAAATAAGTTATTAGTGACACTTCCTGACAGAAAATCCTTCAACTAAACAGCTGATGAAGCAGTACAAAATAACTTCACTTAATTGCATGACAGCTATTTTATAATACATGACTTTGACAGAAAAACAGTCAGAAGGATTGTTTTTGCGATACGAATACAATTATATAAGGTTAAAACAAAGAACTCAAGATACAAGTGCAAAGAGTGTGACAATTTAGTCCAGCAGCATCTAATGCATGCTAATAAGCATAAAGTATAACATTATGGGCACGTTCCAACCTTCATCCAAGTGGTTGGCTATTAATCTGGCTATTAAAAGCATCAGCACTCTGTATGTCAGCTATCAAATGCAGACAAATATATTAAAGGACACATCTTAAAGGCCAGAGTGCTTTACCATTATGATCATTTGGCCTAATTACCGTAATTGCCATGCCTCAAAAGTTGACAAAATGAGATCACTTAGCAACGGGGAATGGCAATCTACTCTAACTCCTCGCTGAACGAATGTATGCTGCATTATCGAACTTTCGTTGATAATCCTTGAAGGTTATGTATCATCAGCGAATTTATGAGACACAGTATATAAGCCACTAGATTTATAACCACCTTTTTGCAGGAAAAGGGGGCGAGAGTACAGGAGGGCATGTTTAGTATGCCGGAAATCAATCAATGTTGCATAAGAGCAGGGCGGGGGGAAAGATAGGGGCTAGAGAAATCGTTTGCCAAAGCTCCAACTAGTATTTCTACGTAGAAAACCCTTCATGTTTTACAATCATTCGGTGCGATTTCTATATTTCACATACGAGCGCGATTACGTGTGACACCTGACATTAAACTCCATCTTGTGCGGGTGCCGAGCTCAAGGGAGGAGTAGTGAGAGAGCAAATTGCCCAATTAGACGGTGGAACACACTTAAGGCAGACAAGTGGGACACTCAAGGGTTTGCATTGCTGCTTGGAGGCATAAATGGGGAGCTTGTTGAAATGGTGTGTTGTATTTAAGTGTATAGCTAATAACCAAGAATGGCTTATCCGGTCTCATTACACCTCGGTGGAGACAGCAAGCTGAGTGACAGATGCACACCATTAGATCTGTGATGACAGATTTGATAAACTGTAGCTGTTGAAGTCTGGTCTTAGCATATGTCGTACTTTGCGCCTCGGGTTTGTGGCAGTTTGTGAGGGTTTTTAAATGAAGATGTTTTGGTTCTTATTCATGGTTTATGCAGTTTCACTGTAAGCTCTCGAGGCAGCCAAGAAAAATTTAAGACGGACTCCTTTTAGGGTGTATTTACATTTAATATAATTAGTATATGGTATATGGTTGCATCAGCATGGTAGCCCTGGTTGCAACACTATCAGCATAGTCCACAACACCCGAACACTATTAGCATGAATACCAATCAGCCTCATTTTCTATACTTGCTAGTTCTATGAAACCTATTAAAATGTATATTTACGCCATAGTACACTTAGCAGTTGAGGGTTAAGGGCGTTTCTCAGGGGCCCAGTAGTGGCAGCTTGGTAGATTTTGGATTTGAACTCACAACCTTAACCACTGAGCTACCACTTCCCAATGTGTAATTATTTCTTTTTACATTTAAAATGTAATTTTTACCATTTAAAAGAACCAATGCCCCAATCACCTTATACTTTTGCACCTCAAAGTTTGAGCTAACATGCTTTTTCGTTTGTTTGGGTCCTGTTTCTGATCCCCTAGCTTCCTTCCCCTGTGTGATACCAACCTCATTACTAGAGGCAGTATACAGTAGCACAATATTAGACTATGTGTTCAACTGACAAAATTAAATAGTTAACCTTTCAACCAAAATAGTCAACCATTGTCATTGTTTAATTCAGACATGATCTGAGTCATCCTACTTGGGTGGAGTCAAACCAAAAGTCCAGGGGTGGGGACAAGTGAATGTACAATATTTCAGGCTGTATACATAAGTAAGTTTGTTGTTCTATGTTCTGCAGAACCTTGTGATTAAATGATGACCCTAGATTTTCAGCAAATATGGGCAGCAACCAGATATGACATCATGCCCCAATATTAAAATGTACAGTCTGTTCCATTATTCAGCAAAATTGTCTTTGATGGTGATCATATATTCTTTAAAAGCAACACGGCTACAAGTTTATAATAAACTTCTTCCGCCATTTTGGATTTTCTGAGGAGGTCACAACGTGATGTGTCAAACTTCTATTGGTCTGAAATGTCACTCCTTCACATGATATAAATTTGTATGGCAGAGTTTACCAAACTTGATGTCAGAAACCGAGCAAAATGCAAAAGTTCTTTGCAATCAATCAACTCAAACATTCGAATCTGTAGAAGTAGAAGTCAAAGGAACACAAATTTGTAGTTTAAAGCTCATTTCATGGATGTATATTTAGGCTTCTACTAAAACTTTTGTTTCTACAGACTAATATCATAAAGATTTAAATGTTTTTCTGCCAATAACATATACTGTGTACTCTGACACATCCACTTTACACTCATCCTGAAACAATGTGGACATTTTTTTTTATTTGGTCTTAAATTGTACCTTCATGTAGAACTTCCTAACAATGCCTTGACTGTCAGACTGCAAAAGTCAGTAATGTCTGAATAACAAACACACTAACACAGTCATAAAAGAGTGTGTTGTTATAGGACAATAATCCTTACAGAAATCAAACAATAGTCTTACCATCCCAAGGCTTTTTCCTTCAATACTTCAAAAGTGTTTTCTTTTCTCTGAACTCGCTTTGACGCCATATATTTAACTAACTGGGATATGCAGAAAAGATTTTCATTTTCATTTTCTTTTTTTAAATTGTTTTCAGCCTATTTTTAATTAATTAAAATTAATAATTAATAATTAATAAATCATGAATAATAATTACATTGTATGAACTGTATGTGTATGTATAAGTTTTTGCAAAGACATGCTGTCATAAAAAATGATCAACCAATCAGAATCAAGGATTTATCAGCTCTGCACTATAAAATGTATAACTGATACTGATTATTTAAAAAAATGTATTATATATATGTATATATATATATATATATATACTTATTATTATATAGTATTACATAAGATATATTAAACAATATAACAAAAAAAATTCATATATATATATATATATATATATATATATATATATATATATATATATATATATATATATATATATATATATATAGTGTTCCATTTTCCACCTTAATATGTATGTGTGTGTGTAGTGTGTGTAGTGTGTGTATCTGTTATTGTTATTTTCATGCTCAAGTATAGGCTTTGTTGTTTTTTTCCCCCAGACATTCCTCCAGTCTTATTTTGTGGTGTGTGAAAGAGCATGAGACCCACTGGGAATAAAATCTCCATCCTTTTTAGGAACAACATGCACAGCAGGTGACCTCAGTGTGTCTAAAAACATTGATGTTTGACAATATAGTTACAGCAAAGAGCTTAGGAATGAACTTGCAAGTTCCACACTGATTAGATCTGCGGCAACTGGCTGGAAAATGTATTTATATTTTACTCCTTTTTTTTTGGAAAGTACATGTAGAAAATTTTAATAAAGAAATGTTGAAAACTTTAATGGAATGGTTGCAGGAAAAAAAATTACATAGGTATAAAAATCACACTGACCCCTCAGCTGTAAAAAAAAAAAAAAACATATTTAAACCACCATTTGACAGCATTTTGCAATTTTACTGTGTTCAAAGACACTTTTTTCATGGGCTGCTGACTTTTCATATATATTCATCGGCTCTTTAATGTCCGTCCCAAAATTTCTCAACTTAAAAAAAAGAAAAATCTGTTACACTTTTTTTTAAACTCTTGGCTTTTCCGTTTGATAAAAATATTCATATGAAAATAGTCTTTTTCCTCTCGCATGTGCATTGCTCAAGTCCATCACTGGGTGCCTACAATTACTCCAAGTGCCATTACCCATCAGCCCCTTCCCCAGTGAAGGGTAAAAGTGGAAGGAAAGTGGCGGATGGATGGAAAGATGAGTGAACTCTCTTTTCACTCAACCCTCTCCATTTACACATGGTTGTGAGAGATGCAGAGCTGTTGGGCTGCTTTGCCCCGGTGTCGTGGGCTGTCTGCAGGGATACACATTTTTAGCACAGCACATTTCAGGCCATTAGCACAGTCAAGAGGGAAGGAAATTAGACAGGAGACGACTAACACTCCACCTTGGCTTGCCCTCTCTGTCGGCTCTGTCTTAGCAGCTTCAGTCTGGACAGGTTCCGAGGAGGATTACTTAAATCATTTTGTTGCATAGAGTACCTGCCTTATGCTTTGAGCTCCGAATGATTATATGTCTTTCTGATGGATGACTGCGAATCGAAATACGGCGACTTCCTGAAGTGGCGTCTTTTTTTTTAATATCTTTCCAAATGCCAGTCATGAATACGTTTTATTGCTTATTATACTCCAATAATGTCAGTGAAATCTTAAATTCTTATAATGAATTTGAGGTGTTTTTTTTAAAGTGAGATTTTTGTAGTTGAATCCAACTTTCCATACAACAGTAACTGTCGCTCTCAATTAAAAAGCCGTCCCGTTACCCAAAGAAACCTCATTTGTTATTCAACCTTTCTTCTCTCCTGCACTCTGTCAACATGGCAAAATAGTGCAGTCTGTCAGCAAAAGGTCCAGTCATCTATCTCTGCATCTTCTTTATGCTCCAAGGCCATTTTGGGGGTGGGGGGGTGTTATAGGCTGTGCAGACACACAATATTCCACTCCTGCATATGAAGCAGAAAATTGGCTAACTATTTATAGATAAAAGATTTTTTTTTTTACTGGATATGCAGGTAAATCCTGGGTCACTTTCATCCCAGGCAACTTTATTTAGGTCAGGATGAAAAGGCTTACTGAGGATCATCTGGGAACAAATAAATAAATAAAGTCAGCAACCCTAATTATCCCATAGCGCCAAGCTGTGCCATGATCTCGAAATGGCATAAAGAAAAAAAGAGCTGTAGACCTCAGACAGGTCGTGTGTTAACCTAACGAGCTCTGACATAAAAGATCTTAAATATTTCTCCCTCATTTAAATAAAGCTGATTAATTCACACGGTTTGGTATAGAGGCTTACTTTAAATTGTGTCATGTCCCAGAAAGCTGATTGCAAATTCATTCACAGCTTCAAAAAGAAATATATTTATTAACATATGTTGTTATTTTTGGCTGGATTATAAATAAGGACTACATTGGGGATTTATTTATATACATTTAATGCAATTAATGTTTTCTTTATGAGGAAATAGGCAAAAATAAAAATAAAAAAATTGAATAATAGATTGATTTATTGATTTTGTGGGCTGATTTGTATAATCTTGCCTTGACATCCTGTCATCAGAAATCCCATATGCTATAAAACTAGTTTAACAAGCAAAGCAGTAAAAATCCAGCTCCCCTATAGATCCTGGCAAGCTACGATTTTCCCCCCGTTTTGAACAAGTTGTGTGATAATTACAGTACAGTCCATAGCAACACAAAACTAAGCCTAATCAATTCAGTTTCATTCACAATTGCACAATTTTAACTTCATCATAGCATCATAAAACAAAGAGGAAATCTTATACAGTATGTACATTACAGAGTAAAAAAAATATAAATGAATACAAAAAGGAATCTAGTCTATAGAACAGAGTTGATTAAATGAATGAGTAAGAACAAGGATTACTCAAGTGGAGAGAGGATAACAGTTAGGCTTTTGTTTCATTGCTTCTAGTGATGTTTACCTCATGGGATTAGACAGCAACTAATATGGGTAAGAACTTATTTCAGAGTATAAAATTCTTTTTAAAAAACTGTACTGTTTCATTTTTAATAGCTGGAATAGCCGCTTTGGACAATTCCCGCTTTGGGGGACATTTGTGTAGCTGGGGAAATAGTGGCTTAGTGGTTAAAGCTTTGGATTTTAGAAGGTCTGAAGGTCATGAGTTCAAATCCCAACTCATTTTGCACAGCTAACATAACAATTTTTAAGAATTTAACATGTGCTTTTTTTTCTACAGCTATAATAGCTACTTTGGACAATTCCTGCTTTGGGGGACAAGTGCGAATTAAGTAGTCTAGGAAGGTGGTAGCTTAGTGGCCTTTGGCTCTGACCTGCGTTGAACCCTGAGTAAGGCCCTTAACTCCATAGCTGCTTAGTGGTATTTATAAGATAAATGTAAGTCAATCTGGCTAATGGTGTCTTCCAAATGCCATAAACGTAAATGTGTTTAGCTTGTGTCCTCATGTATAAGTGTCATAGCCTTAGCTGAAACTTTTTGTTTTTTTCTGGTTCTTGTCTCTTCCCAGGCCTTGTTTGTTTTTGTTGGTGTCTATTAATGTTGTTAAATGTGTGAGTAAGATTATAGATGTAGAGGTATAGTAGGTGGGAGTGTGTTTAAGTTTAGTTGATTTAGTTGCATTACAATATTTAAATGCATCATTTGCCATTTTTATGGAGTAGAATTTCATGGAGTAGGAATTGCTTTTCCCAGGTACCAAACACAAATGTTTCATTTGGCATCAAAGTCGTTATACAAATTTTAAACCCATTTAACTGCTTGCTTTACTTTTCACAAATACTGTAAACCCTCATTTTGGTAAGTGTGAATGGGATCTTTGGGTGTAATAATGACAATAATAAAAAAATAAAAAATAAATAAAAAAAACCAATCAACTCGTTGTTAGCATATTGCTTCTAATGTTACACTAATTGCCTAAACTGTAATTGCAATTATAATGAACGCGTAATATAAATGTGTGAAGCTGCCCTCTGCAAATCTTCTTCTGAAGACCCAGAACAATGAAATGAATTGGTAGTTTTATTATATAAAATGTGACTCCAGCTGCTTAACAGTTCGCTTGCTTCCATAAAACTTGCTGAAACTGAGCACAGATGTTTGAAAGGAGGATTATCTCATGGTGCAGCAGGAGCAAAGGCCCTTTGATGCTCTTTGATGCTAACCTGCAATATCACAGATTCCTCTCGAACTGCACGGCTAGCAGTCTCCCCGCCACCATAAAAAATGGATTGCTCTGGTTTGCAATGTCAGTTTTTAATGCATTTCTCATATCTGACATGGAATAAGAGCATGTGTTGAGTTTGTGTAGGTATGGGTGTCGCTGTGTGTGATACCTGAAGCATGTTTTACAAGCTCTGGAGATGAACAAGACCATGACTCCTGGGA
Organism: Silurus meridionalis; assembly: GCF_014805685.1. Classification (NCBI taxonomy): domain Eukaryota; kingdom Metazoa; phylum Chordata; class Actinopteri; order Siluriformes; family Siluridae; genus Silurus; species Silurus meridionalis. The sequence goes on along the minus strand of NC_060888.1, from coordinate 5,823,451 downwards.
TGTCATATACTGCATGTAAAGTTCTTATGCCTGATGAGGTGGCACACACGAGTGTTTAGCCCTTAAGGATTTAGAAAAAATAAGACAAAATCCAGTTTTGTCTCAATGCAAAACATGACAAGGAGAAGCCCAGTTTCTGCTCTTGTTGGCGACACATCAAGGCACTTGACAAAAACTGTCCTTGGACAAAAAAGCTAGCACAAATGCGATTGGCTAGAGTTACTGAGAGTTCTGTTTTTAGTCTAAAAAGATGAAAACAGAGCGTTCCAATGGAATTGCACTGCATTAGGCAAAGCATTACTCTACAGCAATGTTTCTTATGAAAAAACCCATAAATAATTCTTACCAAGAAACTGGTATGTCAAGTTTAAATACTGTGTTTGTCATCCACAGGTACTTAATAATGCTAGTGCTAATTAGAAGATAATGGTTGTCCACCAAGATGAAATCAAAGGGGAACAATGGTCCAATTTTGCTGTTAGTTCTTTAAAACCAAACAAGAAATGCTTTCATTCTTGTACAATATTATTATTATCAACATGGGTGACATAGAACTAGTGAAGACATTCATGCGCAAATATTGGACCCCGGAACTTGGTTCAGCTACAGAACATGTGCTAAGATATGGCAGATATTATGCTACGCGACTGAAGTTTAATGCTAATTATAAAGGTTTTTTTAAGAACTGTTTTTGCCATATGAAAGATTTTAAATGATTCATTATACTTAAAAACAAAAAAATCCCCTTTTCAGAAATCGTATGAATAACACTTCAGATCAGGTTTTTAATCCCGCAATGCTGTCAGTAAGCTTCTTTGGTGTACTGTACTCTCAAAACTAAGATCAGAAGAAGTTGACAACCATCTCTTTAGTAACTCTCAAAAAACCAAGTCAGACATCTGGTGCAGCCTTAATTCCATTTCGTCCCGTCTTAATGCAGATGAAGCTCATATCCAGCTGCATCAGCTAAATAGAAGTGACAACATTGACACTTAAGCCACCCAGCAAGCCACCACGGGCTGCCGGAAGCTATTTATTACATGAGCTGACAGAAAACGCAAGCGCAAGACCTCAACACAATGTGGCTAGGCAGGCTTGGGGACTCAGCAGGGCTCCCGGGAGGATGCAGCAGCAGGATGTTATTGAATATATGCAAGACAGAAAAGCTTTTAAAAGCCTGCTGAATGTACAGGCTGTACTCCCCTGTAGGCTCAAAACAGACCTTGGTGAAGATGTTTTGTTTTGGTTTTTTTGCTGGAAGATTTACGTTACAAATCAGTACAAAATGGAGGATTTTAATTGCTTCTACGTCTGCTGAATTTAAATCTGATTGGTCACAAGGATTTATCTGACAGGGGTGTATTAATAAACTTTTACAATAATTTTATGGTTTTTAAAGGAAAGCTCACACACAGGGTCTTGTATGGTGGGCATCTATTAATAAAGATGTAATAAAATAATATATTTTCAATATGATTCAAATTAGAGATTTTTCTTTAACATTAAGAGTCTAGTGTCATTAGTATTGATACTATAGTGATAGTGATACAGGAAAATCTTAAGGTTTTAAAGTTTTAAATAATTCTGAATGGATTTTTTTTTTCTATTTTTTTATTTTTATTTATTTATTTATTTATTTTTGCCCATGCATTTTTGAGCTCAGTAGAAATCTTCAGGACAAGCACATTTTTGGTTGTTGAACAAACCAATGTTTTAAGATGGTTTAAGAGCAACTAATTTCTTGTCTTGTTAACATTCCACAATATTACATATAACTACAAAAAGAATACAATATGTGTATTATTAATGGTTAAAAAAACAATTCTTGGAAAATAACTGTGAATTACTGAAAACTACTGTGCCATAAATGTCTATTTATAGAATCCATCATCATATCATTTTTGTGCAATTAAAAAAACATCGCTGTGAATGAGTTATAACTACAAAAATATGCCACAAAACTAATTTAACAAATAAAATTAAAAAAACAGTAAAGATCAGAATGTAATTTCAAAGAAATTAGCTAAAATCAACAAGGCAAAATATCTCCTTAAAAGTGAAATAAACAGAAACAGACCCTTAAGGAAAAAGAAAGAAAATGGTAACAAATTTAGTAAAATTGGTGTTAACTATTTGAGACAAAAAGCGATAACTAACAACAAGAAACAGAGCAGCTTAAATACAGACAAGGAATGAGGCACAGGTGGCAGCACAGAAGACCACATTAGGGAACAATGAATGCCTTTAGTGGCCAATTCACACAATGACAAGACGTTTGTATTACAGCGGGAATTACTGTCAAAGCTGCTGTTATAGAAAAGTGTGTTGTGGTATAAATATTTTATTTTAACAGGATAATGTCTCTAGCTGTTTTACATGAGCTTACTAGGTTGATGTGTTAAACCAAAGTGACTTACCAGTACAATTAAGCAGTTGATTGGTAGCTTCAAGTCTGAGCCACCAATTACTGACTTTTAATTTATTGCTTCTTGCATCTTAATTGATATTGACACAACGAATGGACTACATGGTATCACCCTTCTTTTCTGATGGTCGCCTTGTCCAATTTCATTAACACTTTGACTTTTGCTGTAGTTAAAGCGTTTTCTTTAGCCCGGGGAGACTGCTGATTATAACAGCAGACACTGGTTCAATTGAAACTTAACGTAAAATGCTCGACTGGGATCAATAACACAACACCACAGGCAATCAGTGTCCATGTCCAACCTCACTAGTCTCTGCATCATGACCCTTTGCTTTGAGGACAGCTCTGGGTTTCAATCTTAATATCCAAAGTGGCAATAATTTCATTCTGGTTGATGGAAACATCAACCAGAACCAGAATTCAGATAAGAAGCTTCTTTTATTCCCCCAGAGAGTACTTGGAGTCCATGTTTGTAACTGAGGGCATTCTTTCCTGAAAGACGACAAGAAAAGCCCAGTATCTTCTGACGGCTTTCAGTCTGCTTGTCTATGTTAAAGGACCTCTTAGTGAGTTCATCTCAAGTTCATCTCTCGATAGAGTCATTGCACTGGGACATTATTAATAAGACCTTATTTGTGTCATTGTTGTGTTTGGTATGAATTTGCCCACTATACATCTCAGTGGAGCATTTCTCTGGCTTGTGTTTCAGCCATACCCAATCCCCATTAATGACCCAATCTTCCACAAACTAGGCTGAGACAAAAACCCATGGACATGATGCCAGCACAATTGTCTGGGGAAATCTGTCGGGACTGATGTTTTGCTCTTTTCTTTGTCTTGCTGGTTCTTTCAACTGGACTGTTTGTCTCAGTTTAAAAATAGGCTAAGATAATGAATACAAAAGAAAGACTGGTAATTATTTAATATGTCTAGTACACTTGTATACAGTGCAGGTTTTTATATACAGCTCTTCATATAATTAAATTCACCATTACCTTAAATATTATTTGTGTAATAAATTGTATTTTTTATATATTTATTTTTAATCAAATTGCTATTAATGTTAATGTTATAAGCAATCCTTTTTAAACAATATCGTTTGCATTCTTTGGAAATGTCCTAATACTGACAACTGAGGAGTACCAGGTGATATGCTGTGGTACAAACCAGTACACATTCTCACAATAATCATGTAAAAAAAACAGCCATCTGGATGCATTTAACAATTTGATTGAAGTTAAGCAGACTGTAGATTGTTTTCTGTGCAGTCACAATGTAAACTAGGGAAACATCAACACAGCTACATTTAATGGTTTATAACCTTTGTGATTAATGCTAAAGGGCACTTTACATCAACAAGCCACATAAAGTCACCAAACAAAAATCATAATTTGAAATCATGGAGTATATAGTACATGTACTACCTCAACCTGCTTTTTTGCCCATATACGTATACTGTACAAATTGTACATCAAACACAGCTACACTATGTTGTCAATTATTTATTATTTCTCACACACATATTTTAAAATATATATATAAAACATGTGGTCCGAGCCAATAGACGAGCAACAGTAGCTGAAATTGCTTAATGTTTTGTGAATGTTTGACAGGTCAGGACCAACACAATATTATACAGGTGGTCATAATGGTTTGCCTGATTGGTGGGTTCCAATATGGGTTACATTGGATATATAGGTTCAAATACAACTGATTGGAGTAAAAGATTTAAAACAAAAATACAAATAAAATATTTGGGTACGTTTTGTTTATATATTATATGCATTATTAGATAGATAGATAGATAGATAGATAGATAGATAGATAGATAGATAGATAGATAGATAGATAGATAGATAGATAGAGAGAGAGAGAGAGAGAGAGAGAGAGTATGGTTGTGTAGATGACAATTAAAATATACAGTTACATATTGAATTGTGCAAGTACCACTTCATACACACACCAAATTAACACAACTACTCTGGCACATTGCTAAGGAAAAAAGCAAAACCAAATGAAACAAAGCAAAGCTAGTTTTTTGTTTATTTATTTATTTATTTATTTATTTATTTATTTTTAAGTATTTCACATCTACTTAGTCATATTATAATCCACTTGCAAATGTTTAAACAATTTGAGAGATTACGCTCATTGTGTTAATCATGTAATATTTCTATTTAACAATTATGCTTTAATGCTGGAGCAAATGATAACTCTGTCAAAACAAACAAAAAACACTGGAAATTCAGTATATTCCGCTTAATATGTTGCTCCAATTGTTTAAATTTGAGGTCCTTTAATTGTATTGTAGCTTCTGTACCATCCAGTATCATGTATTAATGGAAATAATAGAACTAAAGGTACTCATCAGATCTAAAAACTAGAGGCACCAGAAAGAAGAGTTTTCAAATATTTTGTTGGTTTGGTTGTTGTTGCTTTTTTTTTACATTTAACTCACCTCTCTGTTCTTATGAGGCAACTGATAATGATAAAAACATACAGATGAATGGACAGATGAATGAATGTACATATCGTAAACATTGCCATTAACCGAGTTTGCTGTTATTATAACCTTCACTCTTCTGCAAAGTCTTTGCACTAGATTTTGGAGGGTGGCTATGGGAATTTGTGCTCATTCAGTCATAAGTGCATTAGTGAGGTCAGGCATAGCTTTTGAGTGAGAAAGCCTTGTGTGCAGTTGAGCAAAGTTCCAGTTTTCTCACTTCTCCAAAGTGTTTGTTGAGGTCAAGGCTTTGTGCAGGCCAATCAAATTCTTCTACACTGACCTTGACAAACCATGTCTTCACAAAGCTCTGTGTACAGCAGGACTGTCATGCTGGAACAGGTATGCATCTCATACACTATATGGACAAAAGGTTTGAGACATCTGACCTTTCCTGCCATAGGGATTCTTCTCCAAACTATTTTGTATAGAATTGTATAGAATGTCTTTGGATGTGGTATAATACAATTTTGTGTTCACTTGACCTTTGGAAACCCAAATTTGTTCCAGCATGGCAATGCCCCTGTGCACAAAGTGAGCTCCATGATGACATATCTTGGTTTGGAGAGGAAGATTTTGAGTGGCCTGCTGTAGAGCTCTTATCTCATCCCTACTAAACACATTTGGGAAAAATTGGAACACTGACTGCACCCCAGGCCTCCTCACCTACATCAGTAACTGACTTTATTAACACCCTTGTAGATGATGAACAAAATTTCAACACAATCCACAATCAAGTGGAACATCTTTCCAGAACAGTGTACTGTAGGTTATCATACCAGAAAATATGAACTACTTTAAATGTGGAAAAGTGTGTTTAAAAATGGCATTTGAATCGTAAGTGTTGACAAAGAATTGTGGATATAATGTAATATATTTGATTTCTGCATGTATAAGCAGTAGTAACTGCACATTGTAAATGGACCTTGACGAATCTCTGTTGAATACCCTTGACACAAAGCCTCTGTGTTTCCCCTCTTGGGTTACTCAGACATAGATAAAATGATTACCATACAAATCACTAGTGTGTGTCCTCTGGTGAGGGTGCAAAAACAGGGAGTTGCATTGGTCATGTTTACATTCAGACAGGAAAAAACAGTGCTGACTCCGCCAGTTGGCCGACCTTGCCGAGAGGAGCAGATAGGGTGACTTGAATATGATCCGACAAGTCCGGAGTGTCTTTTAGCACCTTTTTTTAAGTCTCTTCTAAAGATTTTGGCTAAAAACCTTCACTAAGTATGAATAATGCCTTTCTTTTTTTCCAAAGATATTCAGTTGTCCTTCACTATAGTACACCATTACACTAAAACTATACTGAACTAATGAACATTAGTTAAAGCCAGTAATTATTATGTCAAATGGTTTATGGTGCAATACAGAAATAAGACATAAATGCTTACGATCCTTGTATCTCCCAGCGTATCTGTTTCTTCCTGTTACGACTAGTAAAATAATGTCACATATGAATGTTGTACTTTTACTTCCAACACGAGTGGTGCAAATGGAACTGCAGGATAAGTAATGGTGCAAGCGGAGGAACATAAAATCTGAACTCTCTAATGAGTGTGTACTTTCAACTGACCTTTGCAGATTGCTGAATCACTGTACAGTTATAAAACACTTCTCATGCAAGCCCGGATTTAGTTAACACCTGAGGCCATTGTTTTACAACCAAGAACTTTATGGAGTCAGTCATTGGCAGGGCAGCATGAATGACTAACAATAAATTACTATTTCAAATGTTTTTATGCAAAACTACATTTCCTTTATTTAAATATATATCTGTATACACATTTGTCCCCTTGATGCGATGTACAATATATTTACATTTATGGCTTTTGGCAGACACTCGTATACAGAGCCATTTACAAATGTCCAAGTCTCTATCAATAAAGTCTCCATCTAATGCTGATTCATTTGCATTTGTTTTACATACTAAGAATAACATCAGCCTAAAATAGCATTGTTGGGATCACCTCTTATGTAAGTTTCCATCCTAATCTCACATAATTTTCCAGCCTGCTCTCTTGGGCACAGAGACTCCCAGGCCTGAGCACATTTTCCTCTCTGTTCTCCCTTATATAAACATAAAACAACATAGAACAAAGGCCTGAATAGTACTGAACAGTAATTCGCTTCTTTTCTACAATTGCATCTATTTCCGATTTAATATAATTATTTCCTTAATAAACAACAATTTCACTAAAAAGCAGAAACTTTGATACTACTTAGTTATATACACATTAAAATATTTTAACGAATTTCAGATGGTCATTTACTGCCTTGGTTCATTCAAAACCCAACTCTACCCCAACTAGATGTAAATGAAATATAGAACAGAAGGAGTATAATACATACAGACCAGCAGATTATATATACAGTATTATAGGTCTTAATTCATTATCACAATTCAATCATTACTTTGTTTTAATTTTTTCTACCCAGTACCCAGCACTATAATGAGAAACGTCTCCAGGTTACATATGTAACCATGATTCCCAAAAGGTACGAGACGGCGCATTAACAATGCTTTGGGAACGCTTCCGTGTTGTCCACGCTTTGAATCACGTGTGTAATCAGTCCAATGGAAAGCGCGGCGTCACCGGCGGGGTGACGTCATGCATAGGAAGCTATAAAAAGCCCATGGAGTGAAACGGCTGCTATGACTTTCTCCACAGTTCCATTCTGTGGACGTGGGTGTCCAGTGCTAACACTGGCAGGCCCGGAGGGCGGGCACTGTATAATGAGGGGCATGGCTACCCATTCTGGTGGAATCCCCAGAAGGTCCTATATCAGTCCTCTTGGCCTAGAGCGTCACACAGGATCCCTAGCAGGGGGAGTGTGAGTAGCAACGCTCTGCCTTTTCACCCCTTGGTGCCCGTAGGTGCTGGGTTGTGGCTGGGGCTGTGCCCGCCGAGCAGCCCCATGAGAGTGACATAGGAGGAAACGCTGGAACACCACCAACTGCTTTTTAGCCTCCTGAAACCTGTCTACTTTAGCGCTGACCATGTTGCAGAAGAGGCCAGTCGGCACCAGGGGAATCCAGGAGAATAAACGTATCCATAGTTGATCTATAGTTGTATTGTGTTCTTTGCTTTTCTTGCTTTAGTAATGGCATACATTTTTGCTGTATGAGACACCTGTCTGTGATGCATCGCTCTGTTATATTGTGTTTCTCTGTGTATAATATAGACGTTTCTATAACCGTGGTGTCATAATGATGGCATTAAGAAGTGGATTGATTCAGTCAGGACAGCAATGAAGGCCTAGGTGTGAAATGCATGACAAGTCTTGTTCAATATGTCTACAAACTTCAGGCCGTAAAGTGACTAATGTTATTTTTATAACACATTTGATTGACACCACTTCTACTACTACCACCCTAATCTAATATTTTATTATATATAACTATTTACATCATACAAATTGTTTGAATTTGCGAATGCAAAATTATTTTCAGTCTTTGTGTAAGCCGGAATCGCACAATAAGGTTGCAGTCTATGCTGGTTGATGTCAATTTCCACAAAAAAATATCTTATAAATACATGAGAATGACAGCACACACACAAAGTGACAGTTTGTATTAGTTTTTTATAAGAACCCTCATACTTTCATATCAAGCATGTAATATACAGTAGGTAAAAAAAATACAAAACCTCAATATTTACTACTGTTCAGTCTGCAAATTTATTCCAGATCCCATTATTCATATCTCTCTTGCAATTCTGTCATCGTTCTCATCGTATTGTTCTTTATTCTTTGTACTTTTGTTTCTCTTTCATTCATTGGTGCCTGTTTTGCTGTCAAACTGTGTTTTGTTTTGTATTTGTTGATGGGCAAATGATGTTTTTCTCATCTTTTTCCAGCCAAAAAGTCTAAAAGAAGTTTTAAAAAGCCACATTTTTCTAATTCTTTTCTAATTCAATACAAATGTTTCCATTATAAATTATATTTCTTAATTGAAAAGTACAAACTTGTTCAATTTGCATGAACTACACAGGGGTCTTTGTATTTGAGATATTGAAGATTGACTTTTATTGTTTAAAATATATATATTGTTTATGAAAAAACTTACAAAATAATTCCAGATGGTGTATTTAATTAAATTAGCAATAATTTTTTGTTTACCTACTATTATTTTCTATTTTTACTAAAATGTTACTAAATGACTTTGCAAATTTGCTGTTATAGTGAGCAATTTAGGTAAACACAACAAAAGTGCAACAAGAAATTATTATAAAATAACTGGTAATTTATACCCTTTTTTTCCCCTCTGTCAAACTTTATATTTTCCAGAGTAGTCACACCTGGATAAAGCATGCCATGCCAACACTCAAACTGATTTTCAGTCTAGGCTAAGTGGCATAATGGTTTCAGAGTAACAAACTATTGCTAGTATTGAAAATTTAAGCAGCAAAAACAGAAAGTGGAGAGAGATACAAACACTAAAATGTACCAGTGCATAGCAGCACTCTTGGTACGGTGCTTGTCTAATCAAATTAGTAGACCGAAACTTACTGTTGAATAAATTGCAAATGAGTCTTACTTGTCCACTGAAAAAGAGGAGGGTAATGTCCGGTTCAAAAAGTTAGTAAAAAAGGAAATAATTACACTTGTAAGCATAACAAGGAAATACTATAGCATCTTTCATTGTACATTTGAGGTCCCTTTTATACATGTATTTGAGTTTGCAATTATAAAACTGAAAAGTTAAGCCATATGAAAAAAAAAAAAATTGGATAAAGCACAGGGTCAAAGTCATAATTCTTTTCTCCTTATAACATCATTCCTAGAAAAACCAAAGAAAATCACATCGAGTTACAAGCCCTATGAATTCTTTATGAGACCGGTTTGGCTCAGCTCTGCCTGTGTGACCTGGCAGTAGAACAAATTGTCTGATGCCTCGTTTATGTTGCCATCGTTCCTGAGCAACCCACTGCATTCTGGAAGAGTCACATCGAATGAAAGTGAATGGGACCACTGGGACTACAACTTGGGCATCATTGCCTAGCTTGCTATGCAGAAATATGCATGCAAATAAAGGTGCTCTAATTGTAACTGTGCAAAGCTCAAGCCCCATATGGTCCACCTTGCACATTTCAATTAGCTTATACCACAGGGAGGGCTTCATCACTGTTAAAGCTTCTTAATTCATATCATTATTTGTATATGCCATGCATTACATTGTATGTAATTAAAGCCCTTCTGTCAGCCCAAGTGAAACTTTGCTACAGTAGCAGAAAAACATTGTCCTGTGATGATCACGTTTCCTGTCTTAAATGTATACTTCCTGTGTTAACATTCGATTTATTGTGTTAAATTGCCACTTCCTGTGATAACGTTACACTTCCTATGGTGAACTGATATTTTCTTTCTTTGCATTACACTTCCTGTGATGACTTTTCACTTCTTGTGTTCACTTTAGACTTGCTATCTTACATTTTTATGCTAAATTTGTTAACCCGACACAGCGGATCATCGTCTCCATACCGCCCTGTCCTACCTGCATGTCTTCCCTCACCACATCCATAAACCTCCTCCTTGGTCTTCCTCTTTTCCTCCTTCCTGGTGGCTCCATTCTCAGCATTCTCCTACCGATATACCACATGTTTCTCCTCTGCACATGTCCAAACCATCTCAATCGCGCTTCCCTCACCTTGTCTCCAAAACGTCCTACATGCGCTGTCCCTCTAATAAACTCATTTCTAATCCTGTCCATCCTCATCACTCCCAACGAAAACCACAACATCTGTGTTGTAACCATGTATGTATGTATAACTTCCTTTTATTTTCTATTTATTTGTTTTATTAACATTTATTTTAATTAAATTTAATGATATTTTATTGAATGTAAACTTTTTTGTCTTTTAAATAAATAAAAATAAAAAAGACTTTCTTGAGTTTACACTTCCTGTGTTAAAATGTATACTTCCTGTGTTGCATTGACACTTCATGTGTTGACTTTACACTTCCGATGTTTAATTTATAATTTCCTTTGTTGACATTAGACTTGTGTTGAATGGACACTTCACTGGATGATGTCACACTGTTTTGAATTGGCAGTTTGCTTGTTGACATTACACTTTTTCTTACACTGTTTATTACACTGTTTCTTGTGTCGAATTAATACTTCCTGTTTTGAATGTATGTTTCTTGTCTCGAATGAACACTTCCTGTGATAACTTTCCACTTCCTGTGTTGATTTCATGTTTCTTGTGTCAATTAAACACTTCCTGTGATGACTTTATACTTCCTGTGTCAAATTTATGTTTCTTGTGTCGAATGAACACTTCCTGTTTTGAATGTATGTTTCTTGTGTCGAATGAACACTTCCTGTGATAACTTTCCACTTCCTGTGTAGATTTTATGTTTCTTGTGTCAAATGAACACTTCCATGATGATTTTACACTTCCTGTTTTGAATGTATGTTTCTTGTGTCGAATGAACACTTCCTGTGATGATTTTACACTTCCTGTGTCGAATTTGTTTCTTGTGTCAAATGAACACTTTCTGTGATGATTTAACACTTCCTGTGTCGAATTTATGTTTCTTGTGTCAAAAAAACACTTCCTGTGATGACTAAACTTCCTATAAAAAGTTGACATTCCCTTTTCGACATTATACTTCCTGTGATGACTTTAAACTTCTTGTGTTAACTTTGGACTTGCTATCTTGACTTTACACTACAAATATTGAGTTCATACTTTCTGTGTTTTGCATCGACACTTCATGTGTTGACTTTATACTTCCTGTATTCACAGCACACTTCCTGTGTTGAATTAACAGCTAACAAGACGATGACACTCGAGATAGTAATTTAACCCTGTGCTTTTTGCTGCATTTGCATCATCTCCAGCAACCCATTTATCATCTGTGAGGCATGACATTTGATTTATTTGCACATTAATTGAACATTGAGTCATGTACCTACCAAAACTCTATTTACATACATATGCTCGCCATAAACCAGTCAAATTAAACGCAGAAAGAAAAGGAATATACGCCATGACCGAGATATTTTCTAATTCATATTTTCACATCTTTTTTTAAGTCTGTTCACACTTCTCAAGCTCATTATTGGTGCGATATAACCCGGTCACATCTTCACTGTTGTTTTTACTCCCACACTGATTATATCTAACATATGGTACACACCTAGTAGTTTCAGTGACGTTATTCTGGAGACGCTTTTTTGTTATTTATTTCAAATTGCAATCTAGTAAGTGAAAGAGCCTGTGACAAATTTGTTGGTTTGAGACGGACTCCGAGGGCTCGGGTAATTTGTAAATTGCACTAATCAAACAGATTGCAGCCTGCAGGTCCCTCGCAGTAGCCTCTCACTCCCAGAGTTCATTACCGTAATGAAAGGTGGAGCGACACGGCTCCTGCCACGATCTACCACCCACAGATTCCCTCTGCGCGCCCATGATCTGTCATTTACTTCTCATTTACATTCACCTCTCTCCATGTGACCTGATGAGGACAACTAGCTCAGGAGGAGGGGAACATGGCCTTGTACACTCTTCCACACCCGTCACACACTGGTATTTTCCAAAAGCAGAACAAGATTTCTGACACAAAACATGCAACTGTTCACTCTTGAAAACACACATGCCTTTTTCAGCGATCCTATCACACGGATAAAAGTGTTTGTTTGGATGAATATGAATTATATATCATGAATTTTAATCTTGAATAATAATTATATATGCAACAAAGCTTCTTCTTTCAGCTGCTCCCATTAGGGGTCACCACAGCGAATCATCTGTCTCCATACCCCCCTGTCCTCTTCATCTGCCTCTTTTTCAAACCAACTACCTGCATGTTTTCTTTCACCACATCCATAAACCTCCTCCTTTGCCTTCCTCTTTTCCTCCTACCTGGTGACTCCATCTTCAGCATTCTCCTACTGATATACCCCATGTCCAAATCATCTTAATCGGCCTATATGTGTTGTCCCTCTAAAAAACTAATTTTTAATCCCATCCTCATCACTCCCAACGAAAACCTCAACATCTTCAAATCTGCTACCTGCAGCTCCACCTCCTGTCTACATGCAACAAAGCTCTAAAATAAAAAAAGGAAGGTCCAGTTTGTAAAGACATAGGAGAAGCTTTAAAACTCAGCGGAAAGAGGCCAGTGTTCATCAGTGCCAAGGGAGAAAGGGGAATGTTCCTGTAGCCATATGGAGCTTCAGCTAGCCGGTCTGTCACCTCACACCTTTGCCAGCAGACTCCATCCGCTCACAGGCGCTGCCAGGTTAACGTCGCCAACGTCTTCATTATCCTACAGTGCGATTGAAATTGTTCCTAGGCTAGGCTGAAAGAGGAAAAGGTTGCACAGTGACTTTTAAAAGTCTCACCAAGGGTCCCTTTCACATTTAATCAAATAAATAAATGAATAAATAATTAGAATAATAATAAATGAATCATCTGTTGAAAAAATTTAAAACTCGATTAAACTGAATAGTTGAAATTGAGAATAAAAAATGGTATTTTCCAGTCTTTGGTTAGTCACGGTCCATGACAGCCTCAGATTCCACTTCTTGGCTGACCAGACTGGAAAGCGATGTGTGGTCTTCTGTTGTAGCTTATCCACCTCAAGGTGCAATGTGTTGTTCAACCTGACATTTTTTATTTATTTTTTTTCTCACTATTGTATAGAGTGAACATGGACTTTTCATTAGCTCAAATCAATCTGGTCATTCTCTGATACCCCTTACAAACAAGGTTTTTCAGCTCAGACCCTCCACAGAGAAGATGTTTTTTTTTCTTTGTCACACCATTCTGTTTAAACTGTTGAAACTGTTGTGTGTAAAAAACAAATTAATTATGTTAAAACAGGACCATGTAACGTAAACAAATTACATATATAAAAAAATAAAATAATAGTTAAAGAAATAAAATAAAAATATATAAATACAAATGAATTGTGTTCAAAATTGTATAAAAGTACATAAATGATTCATGTTAAGAAATTGTGTTTATAAAATAATAATAGCATGAATATAAATGAACCATAAAAATCATATTAATACAAATGAATTAAATGCAAAACAAATCACATGTAAATCTAAATAAAAAATAAATCAACCAATAATAATTAATAAATCAATCAAGAAAATACAGCAGTATAATATGCATAACAAATATCTTACAGACATGTAAAACATGTTCAAATCAATCAATCATATGAATGATGAATATTATTGTCTTTCATTTAAATAAAGACATATAACTATTGGTTTGTTCGGTATACAAAGACATAATTACAAACAAACAAACAAAAACATCCTGTCCTTTGAGGATCTTAGCTGAAACACCTTGTTTGTAAGAGATATCAGAGAATGGCCAGAGATATTCAAGTTAAAAAATAAATACATAAAGTCTATAGTCACTTTTTACAATCATTAAATTAATTAAATTTGAGGTATTACAATGGATGAATGTAAACGTTTTTAGAATTAAGCACCACAGCGCCCCTAGTGTCCGTTAAAAAATATACAGAATTGTATAGAAAACCTGGGGTTGATTTCTTTCTACCGCAAACTGTAGATTTATGCAGAGACAGCTGGTTCGGTTTACATGAAGTAGCATGCATTGTAGATCTGATCTCCATGTCTTCTGATATCTTGCACACCTTGTCCAATCCAATTAACCAATAGTATTTAGGACAGAACATAGTGTTTCTTGTTGCTTTTTTTTGTTGCCATTCTGAGGCAACATGGTGTGAAGGCAGTGGAGCATTGCAGACTTTAAATAAAAATGTACAAATACAGCATGCATGCCCACACACACACACACACACACACACACACACCACCCCTTTTCAACTTTCAAACAAATAATCAATTGAAGATTTTTAGCCTAGTGTTTATGAACATATGATGTAATATAAAAAAGTCTTTAAATCCTGAGTAGTGTCAGTGTCTAATGTAGATATTGCCATGATGTTTTTCTTCAAGACACGAGAAATTCGCTTTCCCCTCCTAACCTGGTGTCCTCAGTGGGCTCCTGAGCATGCTTAGTCCTCTTCACACGTCCTCATGGACAGGATTTGGTTGAGTTCCTATCGGCAATGTGTACTCCTGTTAACAGCTAAGAAAAGGAGAGATGAGACAGCGGACCTCAACAGGAAGCCGTTGAGGCGAGCTGACGGTGATATATGGATATTAGACTGCCTCCAAAATCCACAGATATACAAAAGACACGCATACACATACACAATACCCCCCCCCCCCAGCTCTATTGTCCTGTAAAATAAAAAGTCAGCCACGATCTCAAACCCCAAGCTACTGTGTTGCACATCGTGGTCAGCATCCTAATGCAAAGAGATAAGCTCTCGGCTGAGAAAAGGGGGTTTACCAAGGTTGAGGGCCCTCTAAATTAATCTCCAGGGATATTTCTGAGGGGATGGTGTCACCTTGTGGTCAATAGAAGTAGACCTTAAAGATCACTTGAGTTAATCACTCTAAGGGAGGCAGAAGCGGTTTGATTGTAAAGCACTTTTTTTTCTCCGATGGTAGGACACTTTTGTGCTTGATGCATCAAAGCAGGAAAGTGTGTGTGTGTGTGTGTGTGTGTGTGTGTGTGTGTGTGTGTGTGTGTGTGTGTGTGTGTGTGTGTGTGTGTGTGAAAAAGAGAGAGAGAGAGAAAAAAGAAAGATGGGGGAAATATGGCACCCACAGAGCACCACATGCTTTTAGACACTCAAGACTTGTCCTCCATTTGCCTCCACTGAGGATTTATCATGTCAGCCTCGAGTAGGATTAATGGGCCTGGCAGCATGAAGGTATGATGTATATTTTAGATATATTTCTTAAAGTGCACCAGCATAAAAACACAAGTGGTATAACCCTGACTGGACATTCGGTATTAGTCGTAAGTGGACAAAAAAACACTTAAAAAATTCATAGAAGGGGAGAACGAGTCCAGATTTTATTACGATACCTTAAGGTATCAGGGGTGTCAAACTTATTAAAACTCCAAAAATGTAAGCAAGAGATAGATTAAGACAATAAATATTGTGTATTTTCTGTCAACTAACACTTACGGTATACTTTAGACACCAAAAGTACAGGACTAAGAAAAAAAAGGCTTAACAGAAACCATGTAAATGTACAGTATGCACATACACCGATCAGGTATATCATTATGACCACCTGCCTAGTATTGTGTTGGTCCTATTTTGCTGCCAAAACAGTCGTGACCCCTCGAGCATAAACAGCATTAACTTCTTCAGCAGTTTGAGCTACAGGAGCTCATCTGTTGGATCGGACCACGCAGTCAAGCCTTTGCTCCCCGCGTGCACGTTCACCACTGTTTTTTTTCGATCACTTTTGATAAATACTGACCACTGCAGACCAGGAAAATCCCACAAGAGCTGCAGTTTTGGAGATGCTCTGACCCAGTCATCTAGCCATCACAAATTATCCATAATAAATCCCACCCACTAATAGGTGCCATGATGAAGAGATCATCAGTGTTATTGACATCACCAGTCATAATTTTAGAATGTCATAATGTTATGCCTGATCAGTGTATTAAAACATTAACGTTAAATAAAGAATAAAAACATGTTGTGATGTTTTTTGGCGAGTGGCAGGAAACCAGATAACCCAAATGGAAACCCTCAGAAATACTCTGAAAAACAGGAGCAGGATTGAAGCCATAAAATCCAGAAGACAGTAGTTATGAGATGGCCACCATTCTGCTTTATGTATACCTAAAAATCCTCAATGTTGTTAATCCTACACATGTTGTGAGGGAGCATAGAGTCTATCATAGGAAACTCGAGGCACAAAGCATCTTAAAGTGAGTAAAAAAAAAAGAATGCAAATGAGTGCAAACTCATCTGAGGGCACAGTGGCATACACACTTATAAATTCAACACACCCATTCACACACTATTGACAATTTTCAACATGCTCCTGAGGTACCAGCGACCAGTGTTCCGGTTCCTTTCCAGTCTTCGGATCTGACTGATTCGTCCCGAAACAATACTTAAATAAATCTGGATGGAGTTTTTCTTCAAATGGAGGCCGCTCTATGCAGCCGAGGATGATTCCACATCAACAGCCTAAAGATCTATGAACTTAATAAGCAACACATGAACTTTGAGGATGGATTTGGACTGTAATCAATATCAACAGTCTACTACAATGGCTCAGGACCACAGGTTGCATTTAACAATGATGATCTGTAATGAATAGACATTCACTGCCACCCAGATAAGGATGGGTTCCCTTTAGAGTCTGGTTCCTCTCAAGGTTTCTTCTTTACACCATCTCAGGGAGTTTTTGACACAATCACCATTGGCTCACTCATTAGGTACAAAATTACAATTATAAGGAACCAGAGTTCCCAGGAAGAAATCCCCAAAGCCCCTGAACATGCAAACTTTGTGCAGGCAGAAATCAACACCTACAAGTGCAGAGGTGCTAGCAACCTCTAAACCATCATGTCCCCCCAACTGTAAGTTAGAAACTTGTTTCTAATGCTGTCCATCGTCGTCACTCCCAATGAAAATTTCAGCTCCACCTCTTGTCTTTTAGTCAACACCACTGTCTCTAAACCATACAACATCTCAGGTCTCACCACAGTCCTATAAACTTTCCCTGTCACTCTTACAGATACCCTTCTATCACAAATCACTCCTGCTATCACTCTTCTTCACCCACTCCACCCTGCCTGCACTCTTTTCTTCACTTCTGTAACACACACTCCATTACTTTGCACTGTTGACCCCAGGTACCTGAACTCATTATCTGGTCAATACAATCAATACAATATATAAATACTAATTCCATCCTTCTACCCATATTCATGTCATTCCACAATCCAATAATATCAGAAACTCCACAAAATATAAGCCACATCTCATGACCTACATTGTATGATTTACATCCTGGTTCATAATTTCGCAAAGGACTGCATGTAGGGACCTTGATTAGTTTGTTATTCATGATCACAAACACAACTATAAATAACCACTCGATCAGTGCAAAGTCATGCTAATGGTTTTCACTTGTGACAAGCTGAGTTTTTAATTAGTGCAGTCAATATTATGGTTTAAACTCCGCTCAGTCATGTCTAAGTTTAGTCTGTTTGATGATCATCTGACCTCCGTTGTGTTTGACTTTGCTTCCAACTTGATTATTCTGATAAAACTTGGATGTTGGAAGCTCTTCCTGTGTCTGACAATCCAATTTGAACTCTACATACAAGTTGACTTTGGCAAATGTTGACACTTCATTGAGAAAACAAGCTGTTATATCAATCTAGAATTAAAGAACATTGGACATCTAGTTTTAGGATTTATATGTAAGGGGCTTAATAACAAACAGGAATGAGACCCAGAATAATCAGAATTTTATGTGCAGAACATGAGTGTGGATTTGCACAAAACCAAAACATAGAACGCAATGAGACAGTGATATATGACTGGGATATTATTCATAAACCTGTTTTCTCATCTTAGATTCAAACTATTGATTTTTACTTCAGGGATTAGTGAAGGTGAACATAACAAACAATTAAAAAGAAAAATCTTTGGATGCAAAGACAAATACAAGGTAAAGTAGCAGTAAGTGTTGTTGCCTCGAAGCTCCAAAGTTTTAATAGATATATTATTTAGCCCAACAAAGTACTTTAACAATAATAAAAAACAAAAGCTTAAAAGGGCCAGGAAAAATCTTTTACAATTATTTACTTTAATTTGATTTATCCATTGACTACTAATGGTTCTTCTACTTTGTGACATGATACAGTAACTCTGTTTGTTAATTAAAGATACTATTTTAAAAGATTGCTTTACTACTTTGACCGAATTGCTTGATCTTTGTTTCATTCTGAACTGCTCCAGATGATGAAGGTGCACAGTTGTGGTTGTAGTGTAGAGGTTTGGAGTCTTAACTGGGTTTCTTGCTTTAGTAAAATGGTCTTCACCCTCCATATGTGAAATGCCTCTCTCTCTGTAATGCCACATGTTGTTATATTGCGTTTTTGTATTGTATTGATGTTTTTTATAATGAACATGAACAACTACTTAACTAGCAAAACTTGCAAAATAAACTGTACGCTTATGCATGTAAAATAGAGAAAAGAACAGGAAATAGAGGTCAGAGGTCAAGGAGAAGTAATAAGAGTGTGACCTCTGCTGGCTGCAGGTTGTAATGTTTTGAATTCACAAAATTAAAAGGGCTTTTTGTCTAGAAAGCTATGTATTTAATGAGCTTTCTTAGTCAATCATAACTTATTGTTTTTGCCTTACTGTCAGATTTGCCACTTAGATGGCAGCCGGGAAAGCTGATTTGAGCTCTCACAGCTGGAGCTGAGAGAATTAGATCACAAGTAAGAAAAGGAGAAAAAAAAAACACACAATGCATGATACGCACTTGGTTTATCACAAGGAGCTGGAGGCTAGGGCTTTTCTTTTTAGTCTGTACAAAACACCCGTGGTATAATTATACGTATGCGCCACTACATGTAGAACGAGGTAAAACAATTCGCCCGGCTAAATGTGGGTGCTTTCATCAATTAGTAAGCATATTCCTAAGAAAAAAGGATTAGCCAAGACACAATTTAGATTGGGAGATGAACACTGCTTCTATTTGTGGCCCAAAGCTGCCATTTAATTGAGCTCAAATTATATAAAGGCAACCAGACAAGGCCTCGTGTGACTTCTCCTAATCAGCAATAAGCACCGAAATGAAATGAGGCACACACAGCTTATGTCTTCCAGTCCGATAGCATGTTACATAAAAGACATATATGGTCACACTACATGGGCATAATTGGGCGGCAATTGTCTTGCGGACTGGTGCAATTCTGCTGATATAAGTTGTTTGGTCTGCAATGCAATAGCTGTATACTGTATATGCTCGATGTGATGCAAAGACAGAGGGTCATAACTTGCTATGAGGTAAAATCTTCGCAAATGGTTTATTAGTCAATGCTATCTACAGTATATTAATCCAAGATAAACAGTGTAAAGCCACTGTCTTTATAAAGCTGCCACAATCTTTATAAAGTACCGTATTTTTCGGACTACAAGCCACTACTTTTTTCCCACGTTTTGAACCCCGTGGCTTAAACAACGAAGCGGCTAATATATGGATTTTTGCTAGGTTTTTCCCGGTTTTACAAACTTCAAGCCAAATAACTGAACCTCATAACATTAGACCAATTAAACTTCCGAACGGAAACGAAAAAACGCACTTCACCTGTGTTCTGAGCTGCACGGCATTGGGCGAAAAACTTCCACCGGTGGCGCATGACGATGACAAACGATAAACTCCCCAGAGAAATACAGTGGTACCTTGACCTACGAGTTTAGTTCGTTCCGTGGTCGAGCTCGTATCTCAATTTGCTCGCACATCAAATCAGTTTTCCATATTGAAAATACTTAAAACCGCATTCATTCGTTCCAACCCTCAAAATGACACCCCGTTTTTATGTTTCATGTTATTAAATTGGAAAATACATTTCTAAATAACAAATCTTGTATAAAAACATAATAGAAAGAGTATGTAAAGATATAATAAGGTTTTATTCAGTGTATTTTCCTTGGAGATGAGACGACTTGAGCTAACTAAAATGCCGGTGGGGGTGTGTGTGTGTGTGTGTGTGTGTGTGTGTGTGTGTGTGTGTGTGTGTGTGTGTGTGTGTGTGTGTGGAGGGGGGGTAGAGGCGATATAATCCTCGGTCTTTACAGACGCAGTAATTCCAGAAGAATGCAGTGCAGGCTATTCCCAAAATACCGCTATGCTCCTAATAGAAGCGCAACATATTGCATTTAGTGTCTTTTGTTAAAGCCTGTGTAAAGTTCATTAGTTTTAGTATAGACACTGCGGCTTATTTATTTTCAAAATAAAAATCTTTGCCAAATTAAGTGGGTGCGGCTTATATTTGGGTGTGCTTTATAGTCCGGAAATTACGGTATATACAACAATGCTAGTGACCAATTGAGTATTTTCTCATGAGAAAAATATTATTTCACTTTCATGAAGTGGTTTATTATAATGTCCTATATACGCATGCCTTTCAGAAGTCTTTAGGAGAAAAAAGATCAATATAAAACTAATAAAATAAACATTTTTAAATGTTGTTATTGAACAAGAATATACCGCCCTGTTGCTAAATTAGTCCCCAAATTAGTTCCGCTGCAAACAGCTGCCATCAGAATTTACTGATCCAACTGTTTGCAATTAAAGTGTCACATGTTCTTCATTTAAATACATTTGTTCCTGGAAGGCCCCAGTTCATTAGAGAACACATCTAAACAAATAGCATCATGATGACCAAGGAGCTATTCAACCGATTATGTGTCTCCTGATACCCCAAAAAAGACATAATTTCTCATTTAGGAGCTTCAGAGCAAAAAACACACACACACACACACACATAAAGGTGCTTTAATATAATGGGATGTTTTTAAAGTTTTTACAGATATAACCAATTATATAATCAATTGTAAATCAATTATAATTAAAGGTCATAACAATACTTATATACTTATATTTAGTCAGTGCCAGGTCATGCATTTCACACTTAGGCCTTCAGTGGTGTCCTTCCTGAATCAGTCCACCTCCTAATAGCATTCATTATAATGCTACAGCTCTATAAACCATCACTATTATACAGAAACACAGTATAACAGAGCACTGCATCACAAACAGGTAAAATGCATCATATACAATGAACTTTAATGGCAATATTAAAGCAGAAACACATGAACACAATTCAACAAGTCTCCTTTCACTGCAGCCACAGCTGCACCACCCACCAACATCAGCTTCAGCAGAAGCATTAATATTTTTCCCTGCATTCGTTCAGTGCATCACGGTCTTCCTGAAGATTTTGAATTAAGACAAATTGTGTGCTTTTGTGAAAAATATCTCAGTATAAATTGTTCATGAAAAAGCCTTACGACTCCACTGAACTGTTTTGCCTGACATTTCCTCATAATGTTGAGCTTTTCTGGAGTCTGTCTTATAAATGTTCTCGTAAGCGTATCTGTGACCAAATCAATTTCTTCTCCTCTGTCACCCACTGTGAAATAAAAAAATTCAAATAAAAATAGACAGCTAATAAAACAACACAAATATATTTGAGCATATTCAGTTTGCTGCAAATGTGGTTTGAGAGCTCTGACTTGCACGTTCTCTGACCCCAAAGCCAGAAAATACAGATGTAATTAGACTCCTTCTAGACATCTTTGGAGTACTTTTTTTTTAAGGCTCTGACATGGAGAAGCTGGTGTTGGATCTATGATGACCTCAAATGTTGAGCTATTTTATGAGTTGCTCAGTAACCCCTGGTTCCACAATGTCACCTGACTGTAGAAGACTGTAGAAAGGACATTACTCATAATCACACACTCCGGTAATCATGGTATTTCTCACTCTCCAGTGCTTTGTATTGTTTTAAGATTTATAATCACACTCTTGATGTCACCCAAATGAGGATTGGTTCTATTTTTGAGTCTGGTTCCTCTCAAGGTTTCTTCCTCATTTATCTAAGGGAGTTTTTTCCTTGCCACAGTCGCCTCAGGCTGCTCATCAGGGATAAACACACATCATTCACTTTAATTCTTAAGTTCTGTAAAGCTGCTTTGAAACAATGTCCATTGTGAAAAGCGCTATAGAAATCAATTGAACTCGAGTAAGCAAGTTGTAATCTGATTGGTTAATGCAACAATTTAAGCAACATAGATTTGAATCATTAGGACGCCCGAAGTGTTCACAATGCTGATCCCTTTGACCCCGGCAATGTCCGATGACTAAAAACCAATTGGATAAAAGTTCAAAACGAGCTGCTCCAAGATGCAGGGCACCTGAGAGAAACGCTATAAAATGAAGGAAATAGACTATTGGTTTAATATTCATGGAATGTATTAAAATGTAATGAATGTGATACAGAGTTTAGGCCAGCAGAGAACCCCTTGTTGGCCCTGATGGCCCGCCACTATATTTAGCGGCAAAAGAGTTGTCTGGTTACTCAGGGACCCAACCCTGGAAACCTGGGGGTGCTGGGATTTGAGCATACATCCTTCTGATCTTTAATTCTAAATCACAACAGTGCAAAAGGTTTTTTACCAGCATATATGTTTAAAGTATAAACTACCTATTTTTTTACTATAAATTAATGTAGTTCTCAGATTCATTTGAAAAATAATGAAATAGTATTTTGTTGTAGAGTAAATAGTGTATATTTACAGCATGTGTATGTGCAGAGGTGTTTGTAGGGGTGTATACTATTGCATTCTCTTTTTCTCAGGATTTCAGTTTTATGAAAAATTGTTTATGACAGATTTTAATTCCTAGTCCTCAAACACCTCTCACCATCTTACAAATGACCTCAGGATACACACTCTGTTTGTTTCTAATCGAATCACAATTTTTTTTACTAAATAAAAAAAATCAAGCTCATGATGGCAGTGTTAACGATGCCTTAAAGCCGATATTCCCCACAGCCACACAAAAAAGCCATGGATTTTTCCAAGCTGGCGTTCAGATAGCTCTGGTTTTGAAGCTTTGGGTTTATGAATGTAATGCCGACTTGCCCTGCGATTACGTTTTAAACAGAAGTCACAGCAACTTAAGTGTGTGTATGTGACTATAAATCTATTTGTAGATTTTGCAGGAAATTAAAATAAGAATGTGAAGAAAAAAAAAAAAACAAGATGAACAGGATAAAGGAAAATAATTGCATTGCATAGGATTCAATTTAATGTTGAGAGGCTGTGCTCCAATTTGATTTGGATTATTTTTCTTCAGATTTATTGTAATGTTTGTTTATTTGCAAATAAAATGTCCCCGTTTTTATCGCAATAGTGGCAAATTAGCATAAAGCATTCACAGCTCGTTGTGATGCAAAGACCGAGCGAGAGAGAAGCAAGACATAGAGAGGTGAGAGAACGAGAGAGAGAGAGAGAGAGAGAGAGAGAGAGAGAGAGAGAGAGAGAGAGAGAGAGAGAGAGAGAGCATTTCGGTCAGCTATACTCAATAACAGCCTCAACCAGAAAATAGAGTGGAGGCCATTTACTATTCCAAAGCAGTTCTGCTCACTTTGATTTGATTCACCGAACAAATGCACCTCGGCTTCCCTGCAGAAACTCAGCCACTGATATGAATCAATGAAACGTAGATATTATAGCCAAAGGTCACTCCTGGATGTCATTTTGCCAGCAGCTATTACATTCTAGATGAGCTTAGTCTTGAGTGATTGACATTTCCATGACGATGCTTGAAATTGTATGATGTACACCACTGGCTCTGCAAATTCACTCGGGGTTCTCCTTTTGCTTCCGACAGAATTTATTCAATTGTCCCCAAGCCAGGAGGAGCAAGAACAAATGCTCTCCCTTTGAAAGTGGACATTTAAGGCTGATGCTGTCCTGGCCATGTCCCCTGCTCTTTAGCATTCATCTGTGTTCTTCACCTTTGCGTAGCTTTTGATAACTTTTGATAACTATGGATTTCTATCTAACTACTTCCTATTTACATTTGCATTGATGGCATTTGGCAGATGCCCTTTTTCAGAGAGACTTACAACTAAGCAGGGTAAAGGTCCTTGCTCAAGGTGGGATTTGAACTTGTGACCTTCTGAGCCGAACCACTGTTTTTTTTCTATCATTTATCATGTTTAGTTTGTAGTGTTTAATCTGAAACTAAAATGGATTTACATGTAATTGTGAGTTTGATACATGTATCAAGGTATTTATTGAACGTTGTTCAGATACAGTGAGGAAAAATAAGTATCCAGGCACTTCAATATACTTATTATTGAACACCATACCCATGGTGCAGCATAGTGGTTGTAACATCATGCCTTAGAGCTGCTTTTCATCAGACCAAACTGGGGCTTTTATAAAGGTAGAGGGAATCATAAATAGCTAGAACTACCAGTCGATTTCTGTGCAAACCTTCAGGTCTCTGCTGGTAAGCTGAAGATGAAGTTTGGGCCAAATTACAATGGCCTAAAACATAGATCCATTCCAACAAAGGAATGTATTAACCAAAGATCAATGTTTTTAGATGTTTTTTGCAAGAAAGAGTGAGGGGAAATCTTGTCAAGTTATGATGTTCCACTGAATGGTGTTAACAGCATTAACTTCTTCAGCAATTAGAGCTATAGGAGAAGCTCTAATTGCTGAAGGAATACCGTTCCTTCCTTGGACCACTTTTGATAGACACAGTGACCACCCACAAGAGCTGCAGTTTTGGAGATGCTCTGACCCAGACGTCTAGCCATCACAATTTGGTCCTTGTCAACCTCCATCAAATCCTTACGCTTGCCCATTTTTCCTGCTTCTAACACAACAACTTTGATAACGGACAAAAGGTTCACTTGCTTCCCACTAACAGGTGTCCTGAAGAGAGAATCAGTGTTACTTCAACAGTCATAATGTTATAATATTACGGCTGATTTGTGTACATTTCACAGTGCAATTATGCAGACATGCTCTTTTTATTTTTTATTTTTATAGAAGCATTTTTCAGGTTTTGCACGGGGTGTAGGAATGTTGATCATTTCTGTATAGTTTATTACTTATTGATTTCTAATAACTGTCATTCCTGCTGCTTTCAGTTCATCTTGCAACTTTTCTCCCAACATGCATTTTTCCATAGTGAACTTGTCCAGGGACGATTAATGATAGTTTTAATGAAACTTTTAAAGTGTATTTAATTTTGAACTGATTGTATTGTTATGTCCTTGCTCTGCTTCTCTGTATTTAAATTTTTTTCTATTTAATTATAATTTCTGTCAAAACCTTTAGAAGTTCCTTTACCTTCACTATGATTGTTACTATGTGCAATCTTCCTATTCAATGGTATCATGATTTATGATGACACACCAATTTTTTTTTAACGGGTACGACATTTCAATGTAGAATTTTATTTATTTATTTATTTATTTATTTTCTTTAACCAGACATTATAGATACCATTACAATTTTTATAATAATGTATTTACACCATTTATTTTTACATTTAACATTTGACATTAGTGTATTTGTTATTCATATAGCATTTAACTTTCTCTAACAATTTCTTCTACAACAGATCTTTACTCATTCTTATACTTTTTAATATGGCATTATGTCAAAATATGTCAAGTTGTATATAAAAGTGGATATATATGGATGTAATTTTAAGTAAATCTTGGTAAGTAAATCAAGTCAAGTCAAGTCAAGTTTATTTCTATTGCGCTTTTCACAACAGACATTGTCTCAAAGCAGCTTTACAGAAATCAACAGTCAAGGTGAATGGTGTGCATTTTTTTTCCTGATGAGCAGCCGTGGCGACTGTAACAAGGAAAATCTCCCTTAGATGTTATGAGGAAGAAACCTTGAGAGGAACCAGACTCAAAAGGGGAACCCACCCTCATTTGGGTGATATCAAGAGTTTTGCTCATAAATCTTTCAACAAACAGAACACTGGAGAGTGAGAACTAACATGAGCACTGGAGTATAAAATTATAAGTGATGTTCTTTCTACAGACTTATACAGTCTATATGGTATAAAACTAGGAGCTACTGAGCTGAACATTTGTGATCATCACAGATCTAGCACCAGCTTCTCCATGCCAGAGCCTTTAAGCACTCCAGGAGGTCCAATCTCAAAACCACACATGCAGTGGGATCCAATTGGCACTGGTACGTCTCTAGATGGTTCGGGATGTTTGCGAGTTCGACATCTTCTTCTTTAAAGGTCCATAATCTTCATGAGGTGGAATGTGACTGGAGCTGGAGCAACCTCAGGATGCCTCGGGATGGGGAGAGAAAGAGAAGCAGTGGAGAGAAATTAGCGTAGCTGCTGTTCATCATATTAACAGCCCAAGTTGATAATGTGCATGTGATCAGATGTTCTGCAGCACAAGGTTATGATGTGAGACGTGTTATGTGTAGCTGTTATGTGTAAATAAATGTATTCATTTTCTTCTACTGTAAGCCTCTGATTCAAGCTCCAAATATATGTGTTGAATATATGTTAAAAATATGTGGAATTAAAAAATCCCAACAGACTTCACATTTTTTCCCTTTTCCTGCCTCTGTGTCATGTTATATGCAACAAAAAACAAAGATCGACATCGATGTCTTTAGGATGACTAAAAGATATTAGGATGACTTTATAGCTTTGAAGTGTTTATTCAGCAATTTGAGTGGAATACAAAAAATAATAATGATAAAAAGACTGAAATCATGTTCATGAATCAAATTTTTCCAAATGACAGCATGTAATTACTGTGGAACAAAGCTGTCTGTGGGTTACTAAAGATCACTTGGGGCTTTTTTCAAAAATAAATAAACCTTCGAGCCAGGAGAGCTGCTTTGTTATTTGCTAACTCTATCGTCCCATATTTGAAGCAGCTAATTCTGAGGAAAGAGCTCAGCTGGTGTTTTGGAATAGATCCCCCCTGTAACGCATGTTAATGTGTTTTGTATTGAAATTTGTTCCCGCAATATTGCAAGTAAACAAACGACAGCCACTCAGCCGGAGGAGTGTGTGCTGAGAGAATGCTGATGGGCCTCACCTACCAGGCAATCATTCAGCATTTCTAAATTGCAGATGAAACACGCCCTTTTGTTTTGAGAGGATATGTTCCATTCCTGCATTTATTTTAGGCTACTTAGTGGGTTTGGTTAGTTTTAGCTAGCAATATACATTCATGTTTGGAAAAGCATAATAATTTAAAAAATGTACATCAAAATTGTTCTTTTTGGATGTACGTAAGCCATTAAATGACACACAACATTTGCTGAATTTTGTATGAGCCATTGTAATTTTGTTTGGTTTTATGTCATGTGTGAATAATTCATTAAGTAATAATTTATTTACTATTTGTTTGATAATCAAGGTCAAAACAAGGGCAAGCACAGCAGAGTTAGTGAAACCGAACTCGCTAGTGAAACTGGAGCACTGGGAAAACAAGCAAAGAAAAACAGATTCAAGGCAAATAAACTCAAAAGAGGAAAACAAGGAACATTTTATTACAGTATCAATGAAACACAGTAAAACATATTAGTCGTATTGTAGTAGAACCAAAACAGGAAGAGCTCATGACCATGATCATGAACTCCACTTGTTTTATTTATTGAAATGAACAAATGAATAATTAACTAAAACAAATCTTAATGTTGCAGAATCATCAATTAATTGAAGAGGGTAAAGATGCAGCATGTGAAAACAGTAATTAGATGCAGATCAGTTTTTTATTTTGTGTTGAATTTGACCTTTCAACCTTAATAGTTTGAATCCGTAGAAAACAAAAAGGTGGGACTGTGGGCTTGTTCTAAGATACATATACTACATTATTACCAGAAATAAGATTCAAGACCTGAAATTGTAATTAGAAATCCAGACTTGTTTGAACTAGCAAAGAAATGATCTAATATTGTATTCTAGCAAGGAAAGGTTTTAATATTCCTCCTCATTGAGGTGCATGAGATGGATCTACCCTGAACTAAAAAATATGCTTAGAAAAGAAGTCAAAGAAATTCTGCATTGGGTAATGTAGAGATATCAGTTCTTTTTTCCAGCCTGGACTGAGAATGATTAAACGATAAAATATATCCAGAGTAATAAAATAATAATTTGTTTTGAAACTGTGATATTCTGTTATTGTTGTGTTGATGGATAAATGATTTAAGTATTTAAGTCTTTATCAAAGATCAAGTTTGGGTTAGTGCTAAAAACTTGTAACAGTGCTCTAAAATACACTGACTGGCAGCATCATTAAAATTCCAAATTATAAAAGCAGTAGAGGTAATGTAATTGTTTCTAACTACAATACTCTACCAATGTTTTGGCTCAGTGATTAAGAAATCAGGTGGTCATGAGATCAAATCTCACCAAGCACCTTGCCCAGGGCCCTAAATACAAATGAATGTATTCAATTTAATCATATTGGATTGGGCCGCAATTGAATTGTAAGTGCTCAAACAAATCGAATCTGATGAAATAAGGTTTATTGATTAGTTATTTGTTTAACTACATTTATTTGATTTTATTGAATAATATATTAAACACCCCCCGGGCCAAAAAATGGGTCAAAAAACATGACCAATATTATGTACAACAAATAAAGAAATGCTGTTTTTGTTGTATTGATGGATAAATTATTCAAGAATTTCAAACCTAATCCAGGATTAAGTTTTGGTCAGTGCTAAAACATGTAACAGTGCTATAAAATACACTGACTGGCAGCACCATAAAACTTCAAACCAGGATTGTGTGTTAGTTGTATTTGAAGTGCTCAAACAAATTAGGTCTAATAAGAAATAAAGTGTATTGATTAGTTATTTGTTTAAATAACTAGTTGTTTTATTTTATAATGTATTATATACCCTTGTGGCAAAAAAAGGGGTCAAAGCACAAAATGGAAAATATTATGTACAACAAATCAGTAACAACAAAAAAGCAATGCTAATTTCCAAACTAAATGTGTTGTTAAAATTAATAAAAGACATTTTAAGCTTTGCCATTTTTCGGCCTATTTTTTAATGTATAGTGTGTTTATTTTATATTGCATATTTCTACTGATTGTGTAATTCCATAGTACTGCATGCATATTTGTAAAAGAAATTGTAGAAATCAGATTTATATTTAGTGAATGTATTGCAGGCCATCATATAAAATATTCTTCACCTTAGAAGCCATTCCCATAAAAGAAGATTTATTACACACAAAAAAATCTGTGCTCCAGTCCCATGAAAGCCTGGTTTTATATAGTAAGATTTTTCTTTTTGGCTGACCACAACAAATTTTCTACTCATCACAAAAATTGAACCAGGATTTGACTAGTTGAATCAATCACATTCTTCACCATGCAGTGCCTAGAGAGGAGAGCTTGCAAACCTGGTGTGTATGAGGTCATAGTTTGGCTGAACCTCCATCATCATATTCAAAAGGACACGGGATCATTTCTCTGCACTGCTACTGAACTCTCTGAGAGAACAACCCCGAGTCTGAAAACAACCGAAATGTATTTTTCAGTGAAACACTCATAAGCCTACAGATCTGAAAACCAGCATAATGACATAATGGCCATCTTTATTTAATGGTATCGCATTATCAAAATGACGACTTCTTTGCACTTGTTCAAACCTATATTGCTCACAAACACAATTATTTCTTACAGAGGTCAGTTGTTTTGACTGGCTGAACCGTTTCCTCCAGGCAAAGGAGAAAGAGAGCGTTTCGAAAGAAAGCAAACAAGCTTTGTCTGGCAGAATCTAATGAGTCAGATGAATGTCAGACTGCCCCAGACTGAGATGACCTTTAGCTTAGCCGCAAGATCGGTTATAGCTCAGTAGCGCATGGGACATTACGTCCCTAAACTCGACCGTCAATCACTCCATCTCTTTGTTCCTCTGCCTCCTCGATCAGTGCACCACTGAGCCCGTCTCTGTCTTATGCTCATGCATAATTTCAAACAATGGAAGTGTGCAGCTCCGTGATGATGGATGCAGGTCAGGAGCGTACCGAGCTCTGCCTTTCACTAATGGTGTCTGCTAGGGCTGCATCTGGATCAGAACATCGGATTGAGTTCATATATTGATAGTCATGTTTCTGAAATGCACATATACATAGGCCTCATGTTTTTTATAATCAAATATAGCAAATATTTGTGCATTTATTTGAACATTATCACCCAACTGCATGGTGGTCATTTTTTTCTCTGAAGTATTTTGTTACTTATACACTTTTTGGACAAATGTTTTGGGACATATGGGTCATATGTGCACCTTCCCCAGTGGGTGGCCTGCTGTAGAGCACTAACCCCAACTCTATTAAACACCTTTAGGATGAATTGGAATGCTGTCTGCACCCCAGGCTTCCTCACCTCACCTACATCAGTACACATCTTCACAAACACAAATTTAGTGAAACATCTTCCCAAAAGAGTGGAGGTTATTATAACAGCAAATGGG
This sequence comes from Silurus meridionalis, assembly GCF_014805685.1. Lineage (NCBI taxonomy): Eukaryota > Metazoa > Chordata > Actinopteri > Siluriformes > Siluridae > Silurus > Silurus meridionalis. The sequence continues at coordinate 5,792,585 of NC_060888.1, read as the reverse complement.
AAGTAAATGTAGAATGAGATGTTCAAAAAGCACATACAAATCTTATAACTGGGTGTCCACAACCCCAGATAGTGTATTCCCTTTAATATCCAATAATAATCCCAGGGATGAATCTAATCTCAATCATTGAAAATGTTCAGAAAGCAAAAGGAATCTTATGGTCAAGTGTCCACAAAACTTTGTCCAACTAGTGTAAACGCCACACCAATTTGACAATGATTCATTACTTTTAATATTTTTTATATATTTATAATTATGTTATATGGTAAAACATGGACGAAACAAGTTCCTGTTGTTTTTTAACAGCTATGAATTTTTGCTTCACCTTCACTCTTCTGCTCTGAATTTCATAAGACAAAAATATGAAGAAGAAAAAAAATTAGGTTGTTACTCAAAAATTGCTAAAGTCTCTGAAAACCTGAAAACTTGAAGTTGGAATAAATTTGATCTGATACTTCAATAAATTCTTAATAAATATGAACAATTAATAGAACTGAAAGCTGATGTGGACACAGAACACAGATAATGTGAATGATATTATATAGGAGCAGATCAAGACAAATCTTATTATATTAAAGCAGATAAAAGGAAGTTAAAAAAATGCCTAATAATGAGAAATTATTGAGAAAAATTTGAAAAACTAAAGAGAAATATGTTGGTACAGTAATGCATGTGGCGAATTATGCCTATGAGTTTTTCCATGTGAATTACTGGTGTAGATTCTAGAATCTCAAAAGTGTGTTTTTTTCTTTTTATTTAGTTTCTTGAAAAAATTACGATCTTCTTACAATCTTCTCAAATGACTCACTATGTTCTTATTTTCTCTTTCTCTTCACATTTTCTAATTCGATTGAATGACAGTAATGTGAAATTTCAATCTCTTTTTATAAATAAAGTCCTGAGAGAAGGTATGAATGCAAACTCCACCCCTAACCTTTCGAATATTTAGAACTGAAACTACGTTTTCCATCACCTCAGTCGAACCATGTCATATATCTGTTTGGATACTTAAATCACATTCACACCTTATAAGCATATTTACAGTAGACTCAATGTTTACTCACAGACTTTTTGACTCATGTATGTTTCTACATGGTGGTTTTATTGTTCATGGTCCTCATCTTCATGCTAAATGGATGGTTTCCTTATTAGTTTGATAATTGTATGTGTGTACTTTATTATTCTTTATGCATCTACTTTCTGCATTATTACATAACAAATTCGATGCAGAGATTTGGGTTGTTTCCACAAGCCAACAAAAAACTAGCAACCGATATATAATTCACATCTATTCTAACAAAAAAATCAGTGGTATTCCCCAATTTGCTTCATCTACATGAAGTAAAAAGTCCGCATTACTGATAATCTATCAACACTACATTTAAAACCAACTGACCAGAAACATTTGCAAGCGTTTTGTAAGTGCTAATACTCTGAAGTACACTTAAAACATTAGTTTTGCACATATTAAAGTGGAAGCAATATTTTAAAGCCAATGAGGCTGATTTGAATTAATACCCATAATGCAAGCAATAAGCATGTCGGTGTCCTTGCATTTACACCAACCTGACCAGAATTGCTGCTTCCTGTTTAATCTTGTTTATCTCTTGCTCTCTTTTGTTCTCTCTCTCTCTCTCTCTCTCTCTCTCTCTCTCTCTCTCTCTCTCTCTCCCACACCTTGTAAGCTTTAGTCATCTTTTCTGTGTGCAACTCTGAGTTATTTTCTGTTTCACTGGTTTTGACCTTCTTGCTCTTTCATATTTTTTATTCCATTTCCTTTTTTTTTCTTTTATTGCTCTGTTTGCCAAATCGTTTAACCTTCTGCCTGTTCTGACCATTATTCCGCCTGTCGATTTGGATTTTAATAAAGATTAAACTCACACATATCCACCTGCTCCCAATTCATGGCCGGAGAAACAAAGCGGATGCAGGACACCAGGAATCCAGGCATAGGATTAAAGGGAGTCTTTTTACATCATTAGTTTACATCGCATTCTATTGCAAAATGTGATTGCTTTCAGTACCGGCATTATTTCAGAACATTTATCAGAAATGTGTGACATGCTGTTTTAGGGGTGAGGATAGATGATTTGTCATCGTCAACCTCAAACATGTAGGTATCATGAGGATATAGTTCCAGCAGCATGTGATTGATTTTTTTATTGGACAAAATTACAAAGTGGTAATTTATGACCCTGGAGTTATATGTCTTACATATAAATGTTAAGCAATTACTATTAGGAGAGAACAAAAAGGATTATGGCAGGTGAACCATCAGAAAGAAAAAGTTGGCAGTGTAAACAGAGTGCACTGTATATTTTCTGCCAGTACCCCTAAAAAAAAGAGCATCTAGCATAGAACAGAAATTAGCTAGCGTGAAGCAAAAGTGCAACTGCACCACTTTCCTCGAGAATGTGAGACATTTTTTTTATGCTTGCAAACGCACAACAATGAACGGATTTTTTTGGGAATTCAACTGTTTCTGCTGATCCACTGGGTATGGCTTTTAAAACATGTGCCCACAAAAACAAAAACGCTTTACACATTTGGAAGTGCAAGCAGAGACGGCCTTTGTTAACTCGACTTCCCCAGATACTGCAGTGATTTATTTTTCAGCCTTTCGCAATTGATCCAGTTCACTGACTGTAAGAAATAAAACAAGGGAATTAAGGAAAAGGGAAAAGGCATGTCATGAGATATAAGCTGAAAGAATGCAAGTGAGATTTTGGGTAGTGAAGGATGTGGAAAGAGCATAATGACAAGTATAGATGGGTATATAATTTAAAATGATGGATTTCTTTTTCTTTGTGCAAGATATGGAAAATAGAAACTTAAAAATGGCGGAAATAGAAGCCTTTTATTGAGGGCTGTATATTTATTTTCATATGTACATGCATTAAGAAACATAATAAATACAAATTGTTGGTATTTTTAGAAAAGGCATGTTCAGGACAGTGTACAAGTCCACCAGGCTTTCACAATTACTAAAACACTATTATTTAACTTGTTCATGGGTTCATTTAAACACTCAATTTATTTAACTAATTTGCAGTTATACATTCCAAGGTTTTTTTTCCATCTCAAGACAATCCACATTGGCCTGGTCCATCTTGAAATTCCACTTGACCTTTACTTTGCATCATTCCAACCAACAAGATGACTCCATGTTGCCACATCCAGCTGAGCTCGATTGTTAATGCATGTCAAGCGTCCTTGTTAGGCATAGGACAAGCCTGTGGTTCAGGATGCCCACTTTATCTCACAGCTGGCTTGGGAACATCTGGTGATCTGCCAGCCGGAGCTGGAACTCGTGACTGGGAATAGAGGGATCAGGATTGACCTTCTCAGCTAGTCAGCACCATGACCTCTAGCAGGAAAAACCAAAAGAAAATGAATGAAAGTTTGCAGATATTCCAATTCACATTAACACATTACACATAATAACATCCCTTAGTACTTAGTTTTACATATCAGCTAATGGAAGTTTAATAGCAGTTATTGTGGTTTCTTTTTAAATCAATTATATTTAATACCTACTGCTATTCAGGTGTCACATTTTATATCTTCAAGTGCTTTTTTAATAATTGGACTGTTTTCCTATTGTGTGAAATCTGTTCTGTTTTTTTTTTAGTAGTGTTCAATGTCACTCTGCGGCTTATCTGGATCTTTTCCCTTTTAAGTGACTTTTTGACTTCAAATTAACTACACAGAAAACTTTTCATCAGTTTCTGTGTAGGCAGGAATCATATAAAAGTTAGACTTTAAAAGATAAAGATACATATGAGTACTTAAACACGCCAAAACTAAAATAGTTACAGCTAGATATGAATAGAATTCATACATTTAAGTGCATTTACATAAGATGTGCTATTGAAATGTGTATCTACTGTACATAAAATGTGATTCTGTAATCTATATGTAACACAAATGTGACTCTAAATAACATGTGCTACTGTAATCTATATATAGCACATGTGTATCTACTGTACATAAAATGTGATTTTGTAATCTATATTTAACACATAGGTGTGTATGCATAAAATGTGCTACTGTTACCTATATGTAATACATGTGTGTATCTATATAACATGTTCAACTGTAATCTATTTATTACCCATATGTGTATTTACATAAGATGTGCTACTGTAATCCATATGTGATATATTTGTGCATTTAAATAAGATGTACTACTATAATCTATATATAACACGTGTATTTATATAAGATGTGCTACTGTAATCTTAATATAAAACACTTGTATCTACTTGTGATGTGCTACTGTAATCTATACATTACACACATGCATCTACATAAAATTTACTAATGTAATCTATATATAACGTGTATGTACATAAGATGTTATACTGTAATTTATATATAACACATGCATCTTCATAACGTGCTATTTTAATCTATATATAACTTGTCATAGTCCACGGAGACTCCTGTCTGACCTCGTCCGTCAACCTGTCCATCACCACTGCAAACAATAAAGGGCTCAGAGCCGATCCTTGATGCAATCCAACCCCTACCTTGACCCAGTCTGTCGTTCCTACTGCACACTTCACTGCTGTCACACTGTCCTCATACAATGTCATACTGTACATGAGAAAAGGATTTTGTATATGGAAACTTATTCCTGAAAGTCTTCCAATGCATTTAATCTATAGTGTCAAAGAAAGTGTACTGAAGGGAAGACCTGTAAATCATTTCAGTGCATTCTGCAAGTATATGTAATAAATATCTAAAGAATTTGTTAGTCTCAGCAAATCTTTATCCTTTTCTCACTCAGGGAGCTGTATAATTTGTAAAATAATTACAGAGAAACATTTTGGGTATTTATTGTATAGAAAACCTAATAGGGTTCTAAAAACCTTGATGATTAGTGTACTATGTGTATTAGGTAGCATAACACATTCTACAAAATATTTCTTTATTATTATTCTTTTTATTAGAATATGTAGTAAGCAACAATAATTTCCACTTGGATCAGATCAGCTGAAGCCACAGACACACATATACAGGTATTTTTAATAACAGTGCTGGCCTTATGACATACAATCACTGGGCTGGCTTGCTCATGTGAGTGGTTTCAACATTTTCCTATGAACAGAGATATTTCTGGAAATGCTTTGCCTGTGGATGGGAATATTTTTGTGGATGGGACTCTGATATTCGCACAGAAATTTATACCCTGGTGCTCTTTTGATTATCCGTACGATCATCATGCTACTCTTCAGAATATCTTCATAACAGTAGTAGATGGAAAAAGTGGTTTTTCGCAACCCGGTATACAGGTAGGTACTGACTGTGAGCCTCAAGCACAAATAAAACCTTTCTGTGTTAAGTGTGTTTGCTGCCACTGCAGGTTTTCAACACATGTACCAGACAGCTGTCTGGCTTAATATCTTAAAATAATCTGGAAACCTGGATTTATATTCAATCCTGTGCCAATATGGTATATGAAATTTCCAAATACCACATGAACTGAATGCACTCTCATTTCTGTAGTCTGATGCACATCACAGTTTTTAATCAAATGTCAAAGGGCCCTGTCAGCTAACTATTTAATGACTGTCATACAAGTGAGCATATTTAATGCCTGTCTCTGTAAATTTATGATAATTGTGTAATTAAAACAAAAAGATTTGTACTTAATGCATTAACAAAATTAGACTACTCAAGTCAGAATTGGTTAGTTTACAGTTCACTGCTCTTTTGTCATTTTTGAGTGTGTCACGATGGAACAAACAAGCCATTAATTAAAGTTAGTTTGCCTTTTGCATTGAACAGGCATTTAATGACAACGGTCCCAAAGCTACTTGATGCTAAATTAAAGCCTGGGAAATGTGCTGGAAATTGTCCAAAACATGAGACGAATGAAAAATAAGTGTAGAGTGTAGGCTTGAATGTGTGCTCTGTTGATAAGGTATATGTAAATGAAAACCATTGCACAGGCTCTCTTTATAGGCTCTTTGTATTAGAAGTCCAAATGTGGGGTGAATATCTAATGTAAAAGCAGGTTTAAAAGATTCCAAAAAAATTCCAATTCTATTTTCTACCATCCAAAAACGAGGGTCGGGCAAAGTAAATCATTCATGTGCATGAGTATAAGTACAAATGTGCTGCTTTAATATTACTTGAGTAAAAAATAAAACTACTACTTTACATTTCTGCTGTAGGAAAAGAGCAACAGTTCTAGTTTTTTGAATAGACTTAAGTCTTAATAGTAAAAGTATTGATCTATGAAAGCAAACTTCTATTCATTTAGGCAATTTAGTGTTTAATTTTCCCTCACATGATACATTTTTAAGGAGAGAGTTTACTACAGTTACAGACAAATAGTGAGAAAACCATTACTCCACACACACCTTTACATTGTGGTTACATGACAGGTTTTTATTTAACACATATGTATTTGCTTAAAAGCAACAAGATTCCAAAAAGACATGTTTTTTTCTGAACTGCTGTGGAGTTAAAACTAGGATATTAGCAGTATTGATTTACTGTCCTGTGACACACAGCCATTATTGTCAAAATACCTGGCAACAAAAGAGAGTACACTCTAAGTGATAAGTGATAACAACTGTACATCACTTAACCACGCAAAGCCACTTGTCCTATTTATCATGTTTATGTTTTTGTCTGCTTGACAGGACCATACAAATGTGTGTATGTTGTATTAGAGCGCTTAAAATTTGGTGTTTTGAGTACAACTCTTTTCATACTGACCACTGGATGTTCAACATGGCACCTCTAGGCAAAGAACTCTGAGGATTTGAGAATTAGTATTGTTGCTCTCCACAAAGATGGCTGAGGCTATAAGAAGATCGGTAACACCCTGAAACAGAGTTACAATACAGTGGCCAGGGTCATACAGAGGTTTTCCAAGATGGGTTTCACTCGTAACAGGCCTCACAAGGGCCAATCAGAGAAGTTGAAGAAAGAAGTGTCTTGCCTACAGTGAAGCATGGTGGTGGTAGCATCATAATCCCAGGCTGCATGAGTGCTAATGGGGAGCTATGGTTAATTGAGTGAATCATGGATTACAACATGTACATTCTGAAGCAGAACTAGATGACGTGTCTAACATCCGGCAGCTGCATAATGCTGGCAGAGGATTCCATCAACAACCTGTTCAGCTCTGGTTAATTCCATGCACAGTAACTCTTAAATTCTCTAAAGCTGCTTTGAGACAATGTCCGCTGTGAAAAGCACTATAGAAATAAACTTGACTTAACTTGACACGAGGATTAAGGTAGTGCTGGATAACAATGGTGCTCACACAAAATATTGACACTTTTCGCAAGTGAACTTGTCCAAAGTGTCAATATTTTAGGGATGGACCGCTGAGCTGCCACTTCTAACTTATTTCTGTTGTGCTGAATTTTTCAAGACAGTAAATACTGACTCTTTCATTTTTTACTAATTTGTATCCATCCCTAATTCTACATGAACAGTACCTAAACTTAATTTTGAACAAACACTAGCCATAATTCTAGTCAAACTCTAACCTAAGACCAATCCTATTTCAATAATAGCCCAAGCCTATCTAACTTTTTGCTTAATGCTAAACTAGCACAACCCTAACTTAATTCTAATTTTATCCTAATCCTAGTAAAAACCTACCCATAATTTAATTCACACCTTAAATCCTAACCCTATCCCAACCCTAACTCACTCCTAACCCTATCCCAACCCTAACTCAATCCTAACCCTATCCCATCCCCAACTCACTGTGCTTAAGAGGAATGTTTTATTACTCATATTTTTTACATTATTTTAATTAGATATTTATTTGTTTGTTTGTTTTTTAAGGAGTATCTGTGCCACTTGAGATCTCTTTTTAATGTTTACAATATCTTATACAATATTACATTAATTTATGTGACTTGTAAGCCTACTTCACCAGATGTAAAGAAAATGGTCAAAAATTATAAACCCAGCTTGATGTATTGTGTCACACATCGGGTAAACATATTTAATCAATAGTAGCTGCACATACAGAAAATGGACTATGTTCACTAGTTGGCTGGAATGTACTGGTAGTTCTAAACCTTTGGCCCAAGTTATTTAATAACCATGATTTGATCTTACCTTATAGCAGCTATTAGGCCCTTGAGCAAAGCACTTAATCCAAAATTACTCTAGGGGATTGTGGGTTGTTCTACAACTGGCACATGTAATCTACCTTGGACAAAGTCAGTCTGTTTAAATGCACAACAAGTTCTGAAAGTAAACCATTATCTATCTTAGTAAAAAAAAAAAGGGCAAGTTACCTAACCATTACTGATTTCGTTTGAGGACAAAAATGCTCAAGGGAAACACCAAAGCTGCCCTCCAACTTTCTATGTCGTGGTTTAGAATACAGAAGAAGTGGTCTACCGACTTATGGTCAAAGCATTGGCAACGGCATTGATCAGGAAAATAGCATTTCCTCCAGAATGGATCCCAGTGGAGACTCCCATAAAATGTCTGCAAAGTCATTACATACTGTTAAATCACTATAAATGAAATTGTTTACAATTTTTACAAAATATAGAATAGCATTCAAAAGCACTTGTTAAAAAAATATATTTCATGCTGTGGTATTGCGAACAACCCAAAGTAGAAGATTGTTCTTTAACAGCAAAGTGTAAAGTGTTTTATTCCTACTATAAAATTTTGATATTGATTTTTTAGATATAATTTTTTTATAAATTATAAATTGCACTTTTCCATTATAACTACTAAAGTTACTGTAAGTGTAAAGTTGCTATTATTTATAGTGTTCCATGTAATATAATTGGAATGTCTTTACCCACCTTTCCATAGACGACTCCTCCCATAGATGTTTAATAAAGAGAAAACTTTACTACAGTGGCCATGTTATTTGTTGTTGTTGTTGTTGTTGTTGTTGTTGTTGTTGTTGTTTGTTTTTGTTAAATACATTAATGGTTAATTTCAGTTTAGGTGGAGCATTTACGAAGGCACTTGTTAGTATAAAGCCTAAAAAGTGTATTAATATCTGTAATTTATGTTACACCTGGAACTACTGTTATTCTTGATGTTAGAGATAAAATTCCACCTTTACGTGATATAAATAATTTCATGTAAATGTTTCACTAAAATTCAAAACTTTTAGTGGACATTCTCATGGGATTTCTCACTTACCTGATAATCAGCACTTCAAATCAAATATATAACATTTTACATAATTGAAGATAATAAGATAATATTCTTTTTTTCAATGTATTGATTATTATTTCTCATAAAAGCTTAAAAGTTCAAACTTTTGCTATCTAAGAAAGAAGTAAGAAAGTCAGGACAGACAGTAAACTTACCTTCATTGTAAAACATAAAAGCCCCATTAATATATGTGAATTTGTTAACATCTTGCTAACATCAACTGTCATGACAAGTTGTATATATTAATCTCAGATTTTTACATTTTCAAGTAATTAAACTTTAAGTAATCCATTGTCTGTATAGAGGTTGTTTGTTGTTGTTCTGTATAGTTTGTGATAGTCCCAAATGTTTAAAAAAATGCAATCCAATTAACTAATGATCGTACACACATACAAACTACACAAAAATGTTTGAAAGTATGTTTTATTTCATGTTGTCTCTCTCTCTCTCAGCCAGGCAAAAATGCGAGGAATCAAGCAACCATTATAGTCTATATGAATTCACATATTTTTGAAATGGCAAAAAAATGCAGCAATCATGTTTGTTTACTTTTTATTAGCCTATGGAAACCAATTCCATTTTAATACAATGTCTATATGTTTAGACATATTAAAATGCCTATTTTAACATTTACTTAGAATATGAGCTATAAACTGTGGAAATAGTTAATGTGTGCAAAACATTGGTATTAAATATATTTAATATTTGTGTATAGGTATCTGCCCATTCGTGTCAAATTAGCTGTGAAGTCAACGCTAGCATTTATTAGATCACTGCATGTTTTATAATTTATTTTAATGTTTAATAATTACACTTGAGGTAATCTAAATGGTATTATAGAATTATGTTCAGTTCAAAAAGCTGCATCTTTGATAGTATGGGAGTGCATTAGTGCCTGGGGAATGGGCAGCTTGCACATTTTTAAAGGCTCCATCACAGAGGTGTATACAGGTTTTAAAGCAACAAATGCTCCCATTTCAGAAAATGTGTTTTTCAGGGATTTTGAGCAACACAATGCTAACTGCATACTGCATCTATTACAGTAGCATGACATTGTAGTAGGAGAGTACAGCCTGCCTGCCAGTCTAGACCTTTTTACCATTTGAAAACATTTGGCGGATCAGGGAACGATACAAGAAAGTGCACTCAGAACTGCTGAGCAGCTAAAATCCTGTATCAGACACATCTGGGGGAACATTCCTCGATCCCAGATTTTTCTGAGATCTACAGTATTGCAGCCAATAAATCATTTTTGTTGTTTTTACTGTGAGTAGAATATGGATTTATGAGATTTACAAATTACTGCATTCTGTTTTTTGGTACAGCATTCAAACATTTTGGGAATTGTAGTTGTAACATGTTCAATATATTTTTGCAGTCGGGTGAAAGTTCATTGATATGCTGTACATCGTACTTGTGCAACATACAATCCTGGGCAAAAAAAAAAAAATATGTTCAAGTTCAAAATGACAAAATGTTGAGCTGTTGAGGGTCTTAACAACCAATCATTGGTCAAGAAATGAAACAAACAATAACTTAGTTGGGGGAGATTTTCACTTTGATTGTGTAAGCCTTGTGGGTAAGTTCCTTATGGAGTTCTCTTTAATTAGAGACTCTGTGCAGCTGGGGATGGTTCCACATCAACAGCCTAAAGATCCATTAAATTACTGAACAACTCTAGAATATTAGGAATGGATTTGGACTGTAATTGATATCAACAGTCTACTACAATGGCTCAGGATGTATTTAATCACCTATCACTGCACACCTTAACAATGATGGACCTGTAATGAATGGACCTTCAGTGTCCCCCAGATGAGGATGGGTTCCCTTCTGAGTGTGGTTCCTCCCAAGGTTTCTTCCTCATGCCACTCAGAGAGTTTTTTCTTGGTGTAGTCGCCACTGGCTCATTCATTAGAGACAAACTTACAATTATGAGAAACAAACTTGTAGATTATTTTTAATTGTTCTACCTCTGTAAAGCTGCTTCCAGACAATGTCTAATGTTAAAAACACTATACAAATGAATTGAACTAAAATAATTGTGATATAATGGAATGGACTCAAACTAAAAATTAGATTATCTTTTCATTTAAAAAGATTAAATAAGTACATTTCCTGTTTTTAAACTTTTCCAAAGGCAAAATGACAAGAGCTAATGGTGGCACAGGATGTCTCATGAGTGCATTTGTTTTATTCTTGCTCATTTTCTGATCAATGATTTCCAAAGACCATTAAATGCTTAATAATTTGGGGCTTGGCCATTTTTTTCTTTTTGCCCAGGAGTGTAGACTCATTTAGGAAGTACTGCAAATGGGTTTTATGTGAACAGTTTTTTTCTATGGCACCGGGTTGACGAGTACAAAATGTACCAGACCTCATCTGAATCCAAACAGGTCTATTTTTATTAACTCCATTCTTCCAAATAAATCAAAGTGAGTCCTCATCCTAGGGTTCATTGAAGTGGATTTTCTCACATAGAATGAGTTTACCATAGCACATGTGGCATCCAAACTCCCTTTGGATCCATAGACCAGCTACACACCAGCTGTTCTTACTAACACAGTTCAAGCTCAAAGCCCTGATCTTAATTACTTTCCATGTTATTCTGCGCTTTTTTCTTCTCTGACTCCCACATGAAAGCAATAAACTAATTAATAACCCATGTGCTGTGACTATACACCAATGCAAAAAAGCAAAAAAATAAATAATCTTGTTTTTAATCTAGAATGTAACCGTAAGTTCATTCTCACTGGCTTTATATTCATGTGCTTCAGCTTTGTATTCAATTTCATTTTTAGGGAAGCTGAAAAAAGTGCGGCTAGTTCACGCGTCACTGATTTATACCATAAAATTTTAGATAATCTTTATCCTTTGTGAATTGGGACTTAGTATTATATATTAATGCCGTTCTCTATCTGGCCCTTCTATTTGGGAGAAATCTCGCTTGACCTGTTAATTGCCCATGACTGCACTGCTTTGCCAGAGCTCATGTCCACTGAGAGTAATTGAGGAATTCTGTGTTATTTAAGGTCCATTTTATTTAAGAAAAACCCCTCAGTGAGGAGGGCGCAATGTGCAATTTTTGTCTTTATGAAGACATCATTTATCGTGACAGCTATTCCATTGGTCTAATGTGAAAGAGCGCGTCGTTATGGCTGAGAGAATATCAGGATTAATGAGCAATAGTTTCGCCTGAAAAATCTTAGACATCCATGTAGGAACGTGCAGATATGGATGAAGGATGGTAAACGTAAAAGTGGCTTGTCATGGTGCCTTCCCTCACCCAGGGGGAAGAACATCAACCGTTTTTTTTTTTTTTAAGCGATGTAGCAAGAAGACATTCTGGACGCAAAGAACAAAATTGACAAATACACATCACGCTATGTACATTGCATCCCTATTGGTGACATTTGAGCTAAGAGAAAGCCTTATAGTATTGTATGAAGGGCCGTTTATTGCTTTCTCAGATGGTAAATGAATGATAACCCAGCGCTGGCTCATGCTTAACGCTAACATGTGGCCCAGATAATCCTGTGGAATGTTCGCAATGAAGTCATCTGTATTTTGCTTCTCCAACAAACAGAAGCGTGATAAGACCACTGATGAAACTGTATCCCAGGGATGGCATGCACTGGAAATTACAGTTCGGCCATTTTCAGAACAATAAATTTGAAATACCATACAAGCATTAGATGACTGGGCCAATGTTGTGAAAAATGTAAATCTTCCCAATTTCAGTCAGATTACAATACACATTTTTTAGCCCATTATTGTCTGCTACGAACGAAGAGGGATCACATAACCTAAAGCTTCAACTTCAGGCGATCAAAAATATGTTATACAAAGAATCATATATAAATATGCAGAAATATTTATAATGAGTGCAAGTAGTGCAGTTGATGCTGAAGGCAACCACTAACCCCTGCTCTAACCTTGCTCTTGAATTCGAATGTGAGCTCGGGTGAAACTGTAAGCCCGAAGATCAATTTAAAAATACATTTATTCGTCTTTTTCGAGTACTTCCGCATGCAATGGTAAATGCAGTTTTGTAGTTTGGGTTGCCAGATAATGATTTTATACTCATGGTGTTGTGAAACAGGTTATTTAATAGAAAGGACATGTAATGACTCAAGGGTAATCTCACTGCTGTTGATTGCTTCAATTGATGTTTTTAAAAGAAACCCATTTCTCTAACTATCTGAGATAACATAATCACCCAGCTTTTCTACTTTACCACTAAAATACTTTGATCTCTACCCAGTATAGCTTCTTGCTATTAGACCAGTCTGCAGCATGGATGGATGGATGGATGGATGGATGGATGGATGGACAAATGTGTTGACAGAAACATTGTTTTGGTTGCTTTTTAAACCAGGCTACTGTATTAAATCCATTTTCAGGACAGTTTTGCAAAACATTTATCTCAGCACCTGTCAAGGTGGAATCTGGAGCAGATTTTCTTAATCTATCCTACCTCATATATCCTACCAGTAAAGTATCAGACAGTTCTCTGTCAGGCTTTTTTTTTACAATGCAGATACAATAAAGTTATGCATTAAAAATGAATATACATTTATACATTATGTTGTAAAAGCAGCAGTGGACTGCCTGTTTTTTTTATTTTTTATATATAAACACACTGACTTTATGGCAAAAGGGAATGTAATTCCCTTTCACATTACACTTTGCTTTAATCAGCGTGTTACAGTTATACCATATTGAAATGCAATCACTGTATAATTGCAGACCTACTTTGGTTTATGGTGCTAATCAGAGTAAGAGATAAGACCCTGAACGTATTATTTTCTAGCAGAAATTTCAATCAATTTGGTTAAATCCTAAACAAAACAAAACTAAGCAGTAATGGCTTATGCCACTTCTCAATGACTCTGACATGTTCGTAAAAGCATTTCTTCCACAAAATTCCTCAAGTTACTTTAATACAGGTATCCCAAAGGGAGACATTTCGCATCTCTAATTTGAAATGTTCTTTGAATGCATCGCCGGATTTCATTTATTCAAAGAGATCTATATAGCTAAGACTGACTCACACATCAAACCCAGTACAATCTGGCTGATTTTTTTCCCGCAGGTTTTGTCAGTTTAATATTGAGTGAGAGCATATGGAAACTGACAGAAACAGACAGCCAATTCCTCATTGTATAATATTGGGTAGTGCACTATGGGCCTTATAGACACGGCCTCTTCATCTTTAACACAGAGCTCTTTTCCCTAAAAAAATAAAGATAGCATGGCAAAGAGATATGCTTTTAAATCTTTAATCAAACCAGAGCAGTAGGTTGGCTCGTCTTCAAATCAACAGCAGTAAGGTAAATGGTGAATATGAGACAAGTTTCACATTCTTTGGAATATATTGGATATATTGGATTTAATATTGGAGGAGCCTCACTTAAGAGAAGCCTCACAAAGGTGAAATCCAGAGTTGCTTTCTAGCCTTGGCACCAAGAATGCTTCTGCAAATCAGCTAGCTTGAGGGAGCATGACTGGCTAATTTTGGTTTTTGTGATGTTGTAGAAAATTGCATTAATGATTTCTGTTATTAGAAGCTGGCTAACCTTAGAGTGAGGCGAGGATGTGGCATTATTTCAGTTCAATAACCTCCACTGTTCAGGATGATGTTCCACCAGATGTGTTCTAGTGTGCTTGGTGTGGAGATTTTTGCTCAATCAGACATAAACAAGTGTGTTACTAAAGTCAGATACTGATGTAGAATAAGGAGGCCTGGGGTGTATTCAGTGTTCCAATTCATCCCAATGCTGTTTAATAAGGTTCAATAGAGCTCTATAGGAGGCCACTCAAGATCTTTCACTCCAACCCATGTAAATGTCATCCTTATGAACTCGCTTTGTGTACAGGGGCATTGTCATATTGAAACAGGTTTAGGGTCTTAGAGTTCAAGTTAAGGGAAAAGTTAATGCCACAACATACAAAGACCTCCAATACAATTGCATCCCACCTACATTGTGGTAACAGTTTGGGGAGGAATCACATATGGCTGGAAAAGTCGGGTGTCCTAATACTTTTGTCGATACTGTGTATGAAAGCTTTTTCTCATTGTCTATATTTTTACAATTTCTCTGCAGTCTTTCCACTTTTCCATATCCTTATATAAAATCTGTGTAATCCTGTATGTGTTATTTTGTATGTGCTTTGTGTATGTACTAAATCTTGAAAACAATTTCAATTAAAATAGTTCATTCTCTTCTATACACCAACACAAATTCCATGTCAATAAACACCATTTGAATTGTGATTTTAATTAAAGTGACACAAATGCCATTTTTTTTTACCTTAGTATAGAAAATTATTTTTTGGGATTTTTTTCAGAATAACACCTGAGCTGCTTTTATATGCACTCTCACATCTGAGGCATATCCAGTATGTAAATGTGACATGAATGAGGACATTCAGATGGGAATTTGTGTTGCTTTTTCCCCAGAGCACTAGAGCATATCAAAGCTGTTGTCTTCATTCAGTGCATGGGAGTGTAGTGAACCAACAATGAACCACAGAATGCAAATAAAATGTCATTTATCAAGGATTTTAGCGGGTCTAATGTTATTTCATGCATTCTGAGTTAATATCACTGTAAAATAGTTGGATTCTTATGCTAGACATGGACAAAGTTTTTAAAAAATGTGGATGTATGATGGAGTATTTCTGTGACAAAATACATTCCTTCCAAGTTTTTTAAAGTTTTTTTTTATGGCTCTTCATGAAGTCATAAATCGTGGAATTCCTTGTATGAGCACTTCTTCCAGAAGAGCGTGTTCACACAGCAACCAGAACGAAAGCGAGAGCACACCCAACACCACGCTTCATTCGATTATAGAAGTCGTCGGCAGTCGGTAAATAATATTGTTATATAAAGAACATTGCACATTGCAGAATAGCAAAGGTACACATCCTTCACTCAAGTAGAAGTACAGATACTTATGTTTAAAAACACTTTGGTAAAAGTTGAAGTACTGACTACACTTTTTCACTCAAGTGAAAGTAAAGAAGTTTGGGCTCTGACGTTTCCTCAAGTAAAAAGTAGCCTTAACTACTACCTATTTTAGTGTCATGCTGGTAACTGGATCTCACATCATACTAATAGATTAATACAAAACAATTTTAAATTTTGTTATCTATTGAATATCAGGCTGAACATCGACCATATAGAACACAAGCAGAGAAAAGATAATAATGATGATGATGATGATGATGATGATGATGATGATGATGATGATGATGATCAGGAATGTCTCTGTTCTCAGTCATGTTTACATCACTGACTCCCTCTGTCTTATCCATGTTAACCCCAGAATTCTTGTTGCCTTCTGTTGTTAACTTCGTAGGCTTGCGTGGAACATGAAAGCCAGGAAAGTATATATGTATGATCCATCGCAACTCGGGGACTACCTGTATATATGGGGGTTGGGGGAAGAGTGGTCAATGAAATTACTAGTTGTCAGGGTGTAAATGGGTTGTAAGATGAGAGATGTTAATTGCCCCAACGAATGGGGAGTGAAGATTTGTTTAATTGTCCAGAGTGGAGGGGGATTGTGAAATGGGGTATTTCTTTCACTCCTTAATGTCTGGTGCTACTCACCTAACAGTAGCTGGAAATAAGCTGTTGTGCAGATGTGCCTTGTGAATGATAATACTTACAAGACTGTGGTGTACTTCTATTCATAAATTATGCTTATTAAAAAAGGAAGTTCTAAGAAAAAAAGAAAAGCAGTTAATAGTTCAAAATGCTTTTCTTCGTTTCTCATTATATATATTTGTTCTTAGAAAGTTACCTTCAATCCTTTAGGCACGAATGTAATCCAAACTCATGCTGCATCACAATGAAGTTTAATTCACTCAGAAGAAAAATCGATTTGCCCTTTGTTGCATACCTGAGCTCACAGACACCAACAACTTGAGTCAGGAGCTAGAAAGTATGCAATCCCTCCCACTCAAAGAGCAGGACCACTTTACCTTCCTAGGCTCTCTGAAATAGATTAAGATCTTGCAAGCTTTAGACATATTTGAAACAGAAGTTTGTTATAACCGTAAATTAGCAATTGTAGAAGCTATAAAACCCAGCACACTAAATATGTAGTTCTGTAGTTATAATGTGTGTTTTCTTCTTTATTTTGCCCCCAAGGGGATGCGAGCTTGTCTACGGCTTGTCTATGACTCATGCAAATTGATTTTTGAAGAATCTGTGGCAATATTACTGAGCTGAGTTATATAACAGTTTACACAATTTCTTCACACTGTTAAAATCCATCACAGTTTATTTAGACTGAGACGTCCTGGTCCCAGGATATCTATCAAGTCCTGTATTTATTTTATTAATTAAGCAAATATTAGTTTCAGTCAATTCAAATAGTGTGTTTCCTTTCAAGGGTAAAGGTCAAAGATAAAATTTCAAAGCTGAATATTGATTTACAGTAATTGTTTCCCCCTTATTTGGAAAATGGACTCTATGAACTTTAAAAAGTGAGTTTCAGTCAATATCTTAACAGGTTCGATCCACGGAGGTTCAAGGCAAGCCGCCACTCTTAGGGCCCTTGAGGAGGCCCTTAACCTTAAATGCTGCAGGGGAGATGTATCAAGGCTGACCCTGTGCTCTGACATGGGATATGCAAAGATATAATAAAATCCCCTGTGGGATCAATTCTAAAAGAAAAATCATAGAAAATAATTTCAAAAATAATGTTGTTTTCCACGCATTATATTTTTTCTTTCTTGTTTTTCGTTATCATTACTTATCATTTACTTTTTTTCCGTATTTTCTCACGAAATAATTCTAACATGAGAATACACACTTTGTGAATGTTTCTGCTATATAGCAGACCTTACAGACTCCTTCTTAAGTGTAAGACACCTATGCATTTGATGTCAATCACTGACAGACGCGGAGCTATTTCAGTTTGAGTGAGTCCCTGATCAAAGTAAATTGAATGCGATTATTCACGATGCTGCGATGCTGCCGCCTCTAGAACATACTAGAATGCATAGAATGCCGAATACACAATGTTTCTTATGTCAAGATCATGAGAAAATTAAGTCCTGATAACAAGAATACAATTTTTGTTATGTCGAGAAAATTAGGTCGTGATCATGAGAAAAAACGTATGTCAAGATCCCGAATTGTAAACACAAAAAAACAACTCGTTATGATGAGATCACAAGAAAATTAAGTTGTGATCACGAGAAAACAAGAAGGAAAAGAACATTCTAATGCAGGGCCTTTTTAGGACGTCCATAAAATTCAGTTCACCTGATGTGAATTTTTGATATAATCCAAATATTTCATTAGCATGAAAGTGTTCACATAACAACATTGAGCAAATGTTGAGAACACATCTATTTTTATACACTATAATAGATGCTTCATGGACAGGGATGTTTCAAGCATGACATGTTAAAAGTAATTATGTAAAAAATTATCATAGTTATATAGGTTATATAGGTTTTTAATTATGGTTCACTTTTTATGTACTGTGCAGAAGAGCAAGAAAGGCAGGACACAAGTGCCAAAGCTTACAGTTTTTCTAAGCTGCTTTGGAGCTTTTCTTAATTCATCCGTAATATTTGTAAACCAGTAAGTGCATTTCTCATAAACAGTGTGTACAAACAGCACAAAACAATGGATGTCTTGCAAAAGCCTGTATTTTTCTCAAAATCCTTAGTTTATCTCTCAAAAGTAAGTATTTGTGTTGATTAACATTTAATTCCCATCAGAATCAAAAGTCTCTTTGTGATTGTTCACAAACAAGATCATTAAACGTTTAGTCGTGTTGACAGTATGACGCTGCACAGTCTCAGGATTTCTTTATATAAACTATGTTTTAGATCACAGTAATCACAATTTTCAGAATTTATAATTCTTTGTTTTGCTCTGTTTGTATACACTCTCCAATTGAAGTTTCACAAGATTCACCTTTAACCTGTTTCAGAGAATTAGTTGATTATTGGTTGATCTGATGCCGTTCACTCGTCTTCATCAGTGATATTCAAGATTTATTTGCACAATTCATCAATTCAACACATTTACAAAAAAAAAGTTGAATAGAAAATTTAGATAAATCATCAATGGTTCCTTTCAGTCAAAATACAGTAAATATATTCTCCCAGTTAATTAAGGAGACTGCGTTAAATAGGAACAAACACATTTATTACAATATAATCCATACCCTAACCCTATATTTTCTGCCTGATTCTCTGATAAAAACGGAGGGGAAAATATTACCTTTGGCAAGTTTTAAAAGACCCTGTGTTAATGGAGTATATAAATGCTTTTAAGGAAATTCCACACAAACCTTCATGGCATTTTTGGTACTTAACAGCAGATGACCACAGACCTCAACAGGCTCGTTTTGTGTCCCGCTCAATTAACACTAACACAGTCAGCAGCTCCGTGCGAACACCTGTGGGGAATGTTTTACGAATATTAGCGACCCAGCTGTCAGCTGAAGCACGACTTGTTGCTCTTCATCTTCGTCATGAACCTTTTGACCACCTCCGCATGCTGTGTCCATGTCTCATGAAGCACAACTATGAATAAGCTAGGGCATGACCCTGCTTACAAACTGTCGTGTTATTTATAAAGTTTGATTACCTTGTCGGAGGGGGGGAGTCGCCTCTAGCAAACACCTACGGAATCATATTGCAGCTGCTGTAGAAATTCAATTAGAGAGACCTCCTCTGCAAAAGATAGCCGTGTCAGTGGGGAGCATGGAGTTCAGCAATGCAAAGCATTCGCTCTTGATTCAATTAGTCCATGGAATGCTGGTTTATTTTCCTTATATTTATTAATTTTTTTATACGTCTGAAGGTCGCACGATGGGAAGAAACAAACAGGGCTCTGTTGGTATGGAATGACAGCTTCCCCCCCATCTTCCTCCATCTGTGTTAGTCATCCTGACTGGCATTTTAAAATAGAAGCCATTAGAACGAGTGTCAGTGGTGGTGCTGAACTGTGCCAGCCTTCGGCAACATTCATGTGCCCTACCACCCCATGCCCACTCATCTAAAAATGATTAAACAAGTTAGCGCATCAATTATTGCAACAGCCCATCTGTAATATTTAACCATGATAAACTTTTGACCTGGTCTCAAAAGTTCTTTTGCTTCCAGGTTTGAAGTAAACACACACACACATAGGCATTCAGCTGACAGTGTTGAGTGAGCATAAAAAACTCGCACCCAAAGGAAGAGGATTTTACCCTCTGCCAGATGCACTCTAACTAATAAACACAGTTCTCTAACAGAACGCCAAGCATGTTGAAGTGCTTGTCACGTTTGTGTAAGCAACTATTGAAATTCATGGCAAGTTTTGACTCCTGCACCTAAGCCGGGCCTAAGGGATGGCATTTGGAGCTGTGAGTGGTTGCGTTTTAATATGGAAATTCTTTAACATCAAGTACACTTGATTGGAATTAAATTAATCGTTCGTTTAATTAGGGGGGAAAATAAAATGTCACCACAGAATTGAGTCCAAGTGTCTGCAATAATCCGTATTTACTTTGTATTCTGTACTCGAATTAAACAATCTTACACCAGGGGACTGTCACAATTCTTGATTCTGATTGGTTAAAAAATAGATTTTACATATAAAATTAGCTCGGACAGTAGTAATTGCTGCATGGTATATGATGCTTGTTCTGTGGAAGTGTTATTTAAGAAGTAAAAACTGTGTATAATTATTGACCTGATGTTGATAAGTTTTCTGTGAGAAGTAATGGTGTATGCATTGTCAGCGTTTTGTCAAGGCATGAGGTAAATCTGTAACTTTTACAACTTTTAATGACACAGAAGATGAAAGTTGTTCAGAATAGGGTCATTGTAGTTTCTCTCTGACACGATTAAATTGCTTCACAGACACTTCAAACCATTAAAAAGCTTCTTTAAAGCTTCTGCACACAGAAGCGAGGTTGAAAAGCTGGCTGTCTGGTGCAGTCACCTGAAGCTTAACACACTCTAAACATTGGCGATAATTGTGGATTTTAGAAAAAACCTTCCCGCACTTCCCCCACTCAACATCATGAACAGCACTGTGGCAACAGTGGAGTTATTCAGGTTCCTTGTCACAACTATCTCTCAGAACCAATCGCATTGATTCCATTGATGAAATGACCCAACGGAGGTTGGACTTCATTCGCCGGCTGAGGAAGTTCACCCTGAACACAGGAGCTGCTTACACATATATACTCGGCCATCATCAAGTATGTCCTGTGCACTTCAGTAACTGTCTGATTTGACTCGGCTACAAAATCAGACATCAGAAGACTACAGAGACCTGTTTGGACTGCTGAAAAGATTATTGGACATCCAGAGTGAGAAAAAAAGGGCTCCAAAAATCAATTTTTTACCGTCTGGCCGTCGCTACAGAGCTGCAAACACCAGGACAGCCAGACCCAAGAAAAGTTTTTTCCCCCAGGCGATCTACCTCATGAGCAGTTAAATGCTCTCCCACATTGTGCAATGAAAATAAAAAATGATGTACAATACTACTTTTTATATAATTTTGTATTTCTCCATGCTATACCAATTTTTATATATTGTTTTAAATAAAAATGTGCAATGGGCAGTTTCTGTCACCAAAACATTCTTATCAATTAAGCTCTTTCTGATTCTTTACCCATTAGCAGTTGTAACCAACGTTAAAATTAGGTTTTTGCGCTCTGCTTGAATTTTTTACCTCAGTTTTGTTCTTTACCCTTTTTAAACAGTGTTAGGTAACGTACTAAGAGTGTTGGCTTTCTAATAACTAGGTTATTTATCTAGCACAATGCATTGATAATTTGCATAAGAACCCCATAACACTGTTGTATGTTAAATGGTGTGTATATCTGAGCTGTGGAACTATAGGTTAATTAAAGTTTAAAACATAGCATGACATTATGGTAATAATAATCATGAAGGCGGTTTCACACAGCTTTATAAAAAATATTGTTAGGTACAAAATGTAAGAATATGTTCTTTAATCAAGGGAGCTACTGCTCAAGGAAAGAACTAGTAAGATTGATCTAGGTCATAACAGGTCTATTTCTTGTAAGGAGAAAGAATCTTTTTGAGGTGAGATCATTAACTAATGATTTATTAATAGTAATTCAATAATTGACATAATTATATAATGGCTTTAATATCTCAGAATATGGCTTCCAGTTTGCCTGCTGTTGCTAAACAGCTCCTCAAAGACCTTTATAAGATGTAATTAGAGAAATCCTGAAGTACTGACATGATAGAAATGCATTTTGCCGACTTTTGGAATATTTATAAAATTGTCTTTGTACGCCAAAGCACAAATAACACTGAATAACCTTTTTTGTCACATGAACATTACAGCACAATGAAATTATTTTTTGTTCAGAAGCTGGTGTCAGAACACAGGATCAAACATGATACAGCACCCCTGGAGCACAGAAGATTAGGGGCCTTGCTCAAGGGCCCAGGAGTGGCAGCTTGGCAATACAGAGGTTCAAACCCCTAACCTTTCGATCAGCGACTCAGCACCTTAATCACTGAGCTACCACTCACCTCAACATAGTATTAGGATCACAAATCACCGGGTCTGACAGATATATTCTAAATTATGTACCAAGTAGGTAACTGGAGCATGTTGTTGTATTAAATAGGCGATATGATGCCAAACAGAGTTACTATTAATACCCTACTGATTTCATGCCAAAATGTTGAATCCTCCACAGCAATGCACGACCAAACTAGGATTTTTTTCCATTTATTGATAAACAACACTTTATGCCACTTCAATTAATCTATTTCAAAGTAGTCTGGATACTATCCCAGAAACACTGAGCGTGAAGGACGAATATATTTGGGGAAGAGGAAGAAAACTCACAAGCCCAGACAAAACATGTCCATATTATCAATGTTGAAAACACTGCCTTAAAAGAAATGTACAATATCTCATGCCTCAAAATTATGCCAATTTTATGTTATAGTTAGAAAAAGAAATTTGTTGGAATTTTTTTACTTCCTGGAATATATAATACATACTCTTTTTCACAGTTTCTAAAAGTTTTCGCTCCAGTGGTCAGTCAAAATTTAACCAGTTTGCAGTACTTCTGAAGTCAACATTGAAGTCTACATTGCTTAGAGCAAGAAAGACTGAATCCTTCTCCCTGCCAGCAAACTCTACATGAGATAATAAAACATTAGAACGGCCCATTAGATAGAAACCCCATGGGAGAATAGTGATGATAAGTTAGAGAAGGTGTGCAAAAAACTGTTGTAACAGAGCCCATTGAGCAATAGGGGGCAAAAATAATAGAGCTTATTGATACAGTGGATTCGATGCTCCCCATGTAATAGTTTAACAACAGCAACAACATTTTGGCCTTCTCCAGTTTTTTAGCAGCTCATACAAAAGTGTCAGACACAAGCGGCGTACTGTATATCACAATAAAAGCTGTATATAACACCTATACAAATAGTATGTCTTGAAGTAGCTCCAAATCAGTTGAGGATTCCTCACACCAGTTATGTTGTTACTCTTTTCCATCTGCCGTCTTTGGTTTATATCATATCCAATATCCTGCTAGCTGCCCTGTGTTCTGAACACTTACTGCTCTCCTCTCTGTTTATCAAGGCTAAAAAAGGAGACTGAAATTCTTCATGCACAGTAAATGCATCTTGGCCTGAAAAATTTGCATTACAAATGTTTTTTTCTAATGCAATTATTTTAATAAACATTTCACAATGGTAACTGGATACTGAAGTCAAGCAGAATTTACACAATTTATAAATAGCTTGAAACACAGGCTAAATAGGCTAAGGTTAAGCGCTTTTTCTTTATCCAATGATTAAGAACCTTCAAGGAACCAAGAGCAAGAGCACCAATAATGGTAAAAAAAAATATAGAACAGAAAACAGAATTGTTTAAAGTTACGGCAGATTTTAGTTCAATTCCATTCCTTTGAGACATTTCCACTTTTAACAATGGACATTGTCTCAAAGCAGCTTTACAGATATTTACAAAGGGGTTTATTAAAGACTGTGTATCCTTGTGATCATTATAATCACTAATGAGCAAACCAGTGATGAGTGAGGCAAGGAAAAACTCCCTGAGATGGTGTGTGGAAGAAACATTGAGTGAAACCACAGTCAAAAGGGAACCCATCCTCATCAGGGTGGCACCGAATGTCCATTCATTTTGCATATCTAAAGCTGCACATGTGTCCATTCACCTCACTCCTGTTTCTGTACCAAGGCTAGAACAGAACATTTAAAATCAACATGCACAGTAAAAACAGTATGTCTGGTCTGAAAAAATGGTATTAGGAAGTTTCTTTATTAGAATGATAAGATTTCTGTTTACCATTGCAGGCTTGATATCACACATGCAAATGCCCTGTCTTTAAAATATTTGCAATAATTTACCTCAAATCAGTTTAAGACCTACTGATGTAATGATTCATTTGCATGCTACTGTTAGATATGACTAGCCATCACTGGTGTGAAATGATAAAATGCGAAGTCCGTGCAATCACAGACCTCAATTATGAATCTGTCTGTCACCAATTTGCTCCAGTTGCACCTCTGATATAGTAACAGTTTGTGTGATTTAAAATTATTTTCTTTAACGAAACAAAAAGGGAGCGAGGGGAAGTGCGAGCTGTGGCATATCGTGGGATTGTGGGATACCGGCTTGTGTCAACTGGCTGTCAAATTAGATCTTAGTGTGAGCAATTTTCTTCCTTTAATTTGTTTATCTTCATGTGTTGGTGCTGTCAGGAAAAAAATTAATATGGGAGCTAGAGCTGTCAGTACCACATCACATCACAGAGCGGTGTATGCATGATGCTTCTGCAAAAACTATTTATATTAGGAATCCCTCCAGTTTCAGTAATTAAGTATGTTTCAGTAACTATATTATTATAATAATAGTTATAATTAAAATGTGGTTACCTTAGTACTGCAGTTATATGCATTTTTCATAGTAGATACTGTGCAGTAAAAACTAGAGCACAAGTCTACACTTTAAGTGGTGAGAAGCAGGTAAAAAAGTCTAACATGTGGTGAGAGGCAGGACATGGGTGCATAAATTTGGTAAGAACATTATTAGGGCAAAGTCATAAATCATGTATCAATAGCGAGGGTGAACAAACAGACAGGAAATGTTAAATAAGGATAATACATAATCAATGTCAAAACACAGGAAGAGTCAAAAACTCGTATGAAAAGCATTAAGAACACAGACTCAGATATACTTGGTTGAAAAATGCACAGGAAGTCATGAATCATGTTTGATCCTGCCACAGAACCCTCCATGTGGAACCATTTCCTGAGTCTAGTTCATTACAGATGACCTCGTTCTTCTCTGCGTCTTCAAGTGTGGTTCCATTCAGGTCTTGGACTATGACTTGAATTCTGTTTTCACTGTTTTCAAAGATTTATAAACAAAAAACAGGAAACAAGAACACACATATACTTGATAGAAAATGTACTGGAGGATTTTTGAATGACCCAATGGTTCATTATAATTTTTACCGACCAGGCATAACTTTATGGGCACCGAACAGAAATAGAATTATGACCACCTGCCTAAAAATTGTGTTCAGCCCCTTTTGCTGCCAGAACAGTCCTGACCCATCACGCATTAACAGCATTAACATCTTCAGCATTTTGATCTACTGTAGCTTGTGCATCAATAAGCCTTGGCTGCCCCATGACCCTGTTGCTGGTTTACCACTGTTTCTTACTTGGACCACTTTTGATAGATATTCACCACTGCTTCTGTTTCTAACACATCAACTTTGAGGACGAATTGTTCACTTGCTGCCTAATATATCCCACCCACTAACAGCTGCCATGATGAAGAGATAATCAGTGTTTACTCACTTTACCTGTCATAATATTATAATGTTATGCCTGGTTGGCGCATTTACAGAAACTGTTTAGAATTTAACACGGCACAAGTAAACACAGTAGAGAAGAAACCATCCATCTTATAGCTATTGAGAATAGATTGAGATATTTATTCTAACCTTGTAGACAGACAGACAGACAGACAGACAGACAGACAGACAGACAGACAGACAGACAGGCAGACAGACAGAAAACAATGTGCAATATAATTTACACAATGTGCAATATTTTTTCACTTTCACTACATATGTACATGTATATGCACATATCAAGTCAAGTCAAGACATATAGTATAGTACATATAGACATATAGTGCAATGTACCCGTGCAAATGGCAATAAACTTGAAACTTGTGCATTTGATTACATAATTCTGTCAGCTGAATTAAAGGCTAGATGTTTTTTCTTTGTTTTGTGTATAAAATTGGTGGCTTGGTCCAGTATAACCAGTTTTACTGGGTGACCAGATTTTCCACAGAACCAGGCTACATGTTGGAGCTTCAGTCTGTTACAAGAAAAAAAAAATTGGCACTCAGCACAATTGCAGTGCCTCGGCTACATACTAATGACCTTCAACTGTCTCCAATCTACACCCTCCCTTTATAAGGCCCCCGTTTGCACTCACTCACCGTCCGATCTACGGTTCATTCTGGCGATCATCCCTGGACTACCTGTGTTGGATGGATTGAACTGTAGTTAATGTCAACAGACTGCTAAATTGACTCAGGACTACATTTCGCTTCTGATCACCATCACTGTACCACGCAACATCTTATATCTGCTATAAATGGACATTCGATGCAACCCAGATGAGGATGGGTTCCCTCTTGAGTCTGGTTCCTCTCAAGGTTTCTTCCTTATGCCATCTCAGGGAGTTTTTCCTTGCCACAGTCGTCACCCGCTGGCTCATCAGGGACAAACTTACTTATAAAGAACATATTCACTTTTAATCACCACAATATCTGTGTAAAGCTGCTTTTGAATTGAATTGTTTCGGAATATGCCTGTTTTCCGGTACTTGCTGCTTCCTAGTTTCTGTTTGTTTCCCAATGCTAATAAATGTCCTATTCGTATTCTGGTTTCCGACTCCTAAATAAAGTGCGACACAGTGAATATAAAGCTTATTTATTGTATACAACTTTTCAAACTTTTGCCAATCTCAGTGAGCCGTTTATACTTGTACTGCCATGACAGTCTTTGTATCATATTGCAGAAGCACATACAGTATGGGTGTCATGGTCTGATATAGACATACTTTTGCTACATATCTAGGGTATATCAGACACCTTTGTGAATCCTGGAGTTTTGTTTCCTTGTTGAGCTGTGTTTATTGATATTGCCATCACTATGTTGGAATCATATTTTACCCTGTCAATAAACCCTCCATATGGAACCTTCTCCTGAGTCTAGTTCATTACAGATGGCCTTGTGTGTGTAGCCATGTGTTTTCATTTATTACGAATTTAAGTTTATTTTTGTTTAAATCTTAAGCTATGATTTTCACTTTAGTCCCAAGCCTTTTGCCGGCTCTCAGGGCACATATTTGTACAAATCTTATTTTTACTGTGTCCATTTGAACCACTTTATAGCAGCTTTTAAAATGCAATTTGCACAACATGCAGAGAACATTCAGTAGGCATCCCAGCCACTGTTTGCTTTATAGGCTATAGCCTTAGTAAATTTGATGCTAATTTCATCCATGCTGCGTGCTTATCCTGCAGTTAGGTTTCGGGTTCACGTATTTTGATGCACATCCGGCTGGCCTTTCGTGTTTTTAAAAAACAAATCTAAATATGGAAAGTGATCATATCAGGACAGCCTAAAGAAAATAAAAGCACAAATGAAAACCCACTCCACAGCCAACTTGGATGGAGCACTGATGATGTCATGTTACGATAAATCACAAGGAATTATATCAAATTGTGCCTACCGCCGACATCAATTACAGCAGAGTCAGGGTTTAATTCTCTCTGTGTGCTTGATTGCGTGTTTGTCAACGGCAAAAAAAAAATGGCAATCTGCGTTAAAGTGGAAACGAATCACGTCCGCTTTGATACTGCGGGCGACGTCGACACAGCAGCAGCCCCGCATCTAACGGAAGGTGAATTTGTCCCCAATGTGCTGTCACAAACGCCGGATGAGTAACACCATGTGACGCAGCAATTGATGCAATCTTCTGCAAGACTGACAAACAAAGACAATGAACCCTATACACGGCGAGGAAAACAATCTTTTTATCTCAAACGCAGGTGTTTCACAGCTCTTTCTCTTTTGCTTTCCAATGTTTATCATCTTTAAGAAGCTGAAATGTGGTGCACCTTGATCTATTCTTGGTCTTTATTTATACATTCCACGAATGCATTGGCAAATGCGGAATACTGCACGCAGTTATTGTTATTATTATAATCATTAGTAGTATTTATTATTATTATTATCATTATTATTACATTTTTTATTATTGCTGGTGTTATTATTAGCATTTTTGTTCTGTTTTTAAAGTCTATGAGAGTGTACACACAGAGTCTACAGACTTTGCACCTCTGTCTTTGGCTTTGCACCTGAGGAACTAATTATATTACTTTCTCTGCATTATTCAAAATGCTGTATGCTAATAGAATGGATGGAAAGTGATTGCCTGCTGGAATACTGTTTTTTTTTTAGTTTGGTGCTAACAGCATGCCGTTTTTATGGTATAGGTGAAGCCTAATTAGGCCTGTCACCTGCACCATTTGGTTCTTGCATCAGCATAAACAGACTTTTTTGGGGGGGTGCAGAGGATTTCCCTGTTTTCTCCAAAATGATCGGTCTTGTCAGTTCTGTAAATGTAAGACGGTGTATTATATAACTTAATGAACCCTATTCCGTGCGGCGAACACCCCACCATATAAGAAAATTAGGCAATGAAAATGAATTATTAGTATTCTTGGAGTAGGAATGCAAAGAAGCTGTGATAGACAGTGCTTTTAGGTGTTTATTTTGAGGTAAACATTTCAGTCACATGGTTTGAGGCTGATATTAGCAGTAGGTCGGGTAATTAAATGTCAACCGGGGTGTAAAGTAAACACGTTTTATTGCAGTGGTGTGGGGTTTTTGTTGGTTGGTGTAAGTAAATTACAGTATTATTTGTCTAATAACATGACAAATACATAAACATTTTAATAAAATACAACCTACTCACCAGAGATGCAGACTCATCATTTGCACCGCTCCTCAGAGGCTGTAATCCAGTGGTACCGCTCGTATTCACTGGTCTGGAAGTGGTAAACAAACCCTTTCCTGGGCTAAAACACGTTAGCTAGCTTCGGGGTTGGCTGACCTCCTCACGATGTCTAGCTTTTCTGGAAAATGTATTTTCAGAGACCAAATCAATTTCTCTTCCTCCGTAGGCATCTAACTCTGATGTATTAATGTGTGCAGAGCGCTACACACATGTTTTGCCAGTCGAACTTGGCTGTAACGGTTTCCCTCTGACCAACCAATCAAAGGACGGAAAAATGCTGACGCTATTCTGGGCCAGTTAGCTGTCCTTGTGAGGTGAATTTAAAATTTAATTGGTTCAAGAAACATACCTTTTGCTATGTTTGCTATGTTGCTATGTTACTACATGGGCCAGCACTACTGATTGTGAAGACCCTGAGCAGATTAAATTGACATAGCAGCACATAGAGGCTGAAATCTGATTGGACAAAAATCTAACATGCACATACACGTACTGAAAGCAGTTCTAAGCTTTGTGCTAAGGAGTGCTGCCATGCTGGAACAGGTTTGGGTTTCCTAGTTCAAGGTAGAAAAGAACCAAAGAACCAAGAAATCTATAAAAACTGAAACAGCATGTGTTATTATGTTGCATAGCCTGCTAATATTTTCTTTCTTTTTTTGCTTTCATTCACTGAGTGTAATAATACAGGATATTATAATTAAAGAAAAGAAATGCATAGTTTTAGATTAGTGTCAATTGTAGACTAAAATATTTCCTCAAGTAATTGCTGAAATCAATTAATTTTCTTTTAATACGTGAACATTTTTACTACATAAGTCGGTGTGTTTTCATTCTTTTCCCACCACTGGTCAGTATTTTATTTAAATTCAGTTCATGTGGATGAAGCTAATTTCAGTTAGTTCTACCATGCGGTGCACGCTTCAGACCCAGAAGAGAAAGGCAAAGGGCTAATACTGGTCGATTAGACTTTTGGCCTCCTTTAAATGTCAAACAGCTTTGTGAATGCGGACCACTTCGAGCTCCCATAAAACCCTTCCCGAGAGCTCAAGCTGTGCTGCCCAACTCACTCAGTCCTCAGAGTTATATATAATTATCCTGTGCAAAACCGCCAAAACTGGCTTTTTTTCCCTGATCCAGAAAATCCTTTAATTCTCATCAGAATTGATGATCAGATTCTTTGATTGCACACGTAATGCAGATTAGTTCCAGGGATTTTCAGTGTTAGGTGAGAAATCAATCAGTGTTGGCTTGTAATTGTTTTTAATGCATGCTTTTTAAATATTTATTGATGGCCATATGTGGTATACACAGCAAGAAGTTCTTAAGGTCAAACGTATAATAAAGCACAGCTCGGTATGTGTAGGCATCGAACCAATCGCGGGTCTCTGAAACACTCACTCCTTTCGGAACACAATACACTCCTCAGATGAATAATTCAAGAGAACATGTTTCAAACGATGTGCATTTGCATAAACATGAATAAAGCGCTATGCAGACACACAGCATGTAGGTTTTATCGGGTGCCGTTTCATCTGAGCAGGACAAATAACGGATAGTGAACAAGCCGAGTACGCAAAGCAATCAAAACACGACACATAAGCGCAGTGCAGCATGTCAGTCAAACTCGACAGATTTGACCTTGGGATACATTTTAATGACTTCTCGTTTTCTGTAGTCTGCTTCCTGCTCATGAATGAACTATCAAGGGCCGGTGAAGGAATCTCTGCGAGGAGCTCAGAAAAGTTTTCAGAATTAAAAAAATATATATCCTGCTGATTTTCTCTGTCTGATCGTATATTGGGTTTGATTAGAAGGCAGATGTAGGCTTGATAAGACTAACTACTGTAGGTTAATGAATACAAGATAACAGCATGGCTCTAGCAATAGTGTTAACACTCCAGAGCAACAGTTAAGGCCAATTTATAATGGTCTTAACAGTAAACCATGGATCAGAAAAAGAGCAAGAATGAAAGAGCAAGAGTCTCTTCTGTGTGAGTCCACCACTTGCTCATTTATTTTTATCTATTATATGTGTGCAATCATCATCAACATGCAAAAATTTACAAGAAACATGTCTGGGTATACAAAATCTTACATCTAAGAGATTTTTTTTAAAGAATGAAATCTTATTTGGGGATCTTCAGCACCTAATGCAGCCACTTATGAGCCTAATAACAAGGTTCATTTCACAGCCACGGCACCTTTATTGAGCTAGGTCAATTGACTGCTCACCTGAATCATATTCACAGCTCATTATCACATGTACTATATAGCCTTAGTTTTTTTCTTTAACATTTGTTTCGACATTTTTGGTATTCGCTAAAAGTCATGCTGAGTTTCATGTTTCTTTCTGTTGTGTTTTCTTTTGTATGTTTGCATCATAAAAACATAAAAATTATCTGCCTTTGCATTCAGGTTCGCTCCCATTACAAGAAACCAGCTAGAGCAGGGAGAGATCTAAAGGATTTGTTTTATTCTTGCAAAGATTTTGGACAATTCTTTGTTTTTTGGCCCAGGAGTATAAAAATAATTTGTACACAGGGACTTGTATGGTATGGTATGGTATGGTATGGTATGGATGTTTAATATCTAATCTAATTGTAATAATGAATTGATTCAAAAACAGGTGTTCTTATTGTAAAAAAAGAAAAAAGTACACTTTATGTAAAATTAATGAAATGATGAAAGGAGTTTAGACTGTCGGTGCATAAAATTAATACAAATCACAATTCAGCCCCCCATTTAGTCCCCATATGCGGTTATAATAACCTTCAATCGTCTGAAAAGCTTTTCCATTACATTTTTGAATGGAGATTTGTGCTCATTTAGCCACAAGATGTTAGAAAAGTCAGGTACTAATGTAGGTGAGATGAGGAGGCCTGGGGTGCAGTCAGCATTTCAATTCACCCAGAAGGTGTTCATTAGGGTGGAGTTCAGCACTCTATACCAGGCCACTCAAAATTTTCCACTCTAACCCATATAATCCATAATCTTTATGGAGCTGGCTCTTTTGCATAGCAGCATTATCTTCCTAAAACGTTATCATGCTAAAACAGGTTTTTGGTCTCAAGTAATACAGTAGCATTTAACATTTATCTAAAGGTATCCTATTCAAATGCCTCCACAATTTGTGGTAACAGTTTGGAAAAGAATCACATACTATATAAAGTCAGGTGCCCCAATACTTTCCAAAAGGAAAATGATATAAACACCACACATACATGTAAAATCAGAACATCTGTACTTTTTTTTTAATGATGGACTGGACTGCCAAGGTGGACGCTCTGTGCAGGAAAGGACAGAGCCGGTTGTACTTCCTCAGAAGACTGGCATCCTTCAACAACAAAGCTACTGCAGATGTTTTATCAGTCTATTGTGGCGCGAGCCCTCTTCTATGTGGCAGTGTGCTGGGGAGGCAGCATCAAGAACAAGGACGGCTCACGTCTGGCGAGCTGGTTGTGGGCGCTGAGCTGGACGGCCTGACATCAGTGGCAGAGAGACAAGTGCTGAGCAACCTCCTGTCATTAATGGACAATCCACTGCATCCACTGTGAAAGGTTGCTGTCACTGCCCTGCTCCACTGACAGACTCGTTCCTTCCCCATGCTCTTTAATTCTATTGTGGAGGACAGGGGGTTCAGTGCTGACTTTCCTCACTGTATTGAACTTCAGCCGTTCTGCACTGCACCACACACTGTACACTATGCACATTAACACTCCAGTTTGCACATAACTCTCCAAAACGCTTTTAGTCGCACAAGATTTGATAAAACACTGAGTTATTGCACAGACCCTTAACTTGCACAGACACAACAAACACTGTCTTTTTGCACAGACTTTTTTCTTTAACGTACTTTACATTTTTTGTATTTATTATTTTGTAGTATTTATTGCATGCATTATTGTGGATGTTTGTGGTTACTGCTGGAAGCTGTAAATTTCGTATTGAGATGAATAAAGTATCTATCTATCTATCTGTCTGTCTGTCTGTCTGTCTGTCTGTCTGTCTGTCTGTCTGTCCTATGGAATAGAGAGAAATCTGACAAGCCTTTTTCTACTACTGTAAATGAAACCACTATATTGAGATCCATTAACAGAAAACACTTGGGGGATCTTGTTGTAGGAAAAGAACTACTGTCTCCCAGGGCATCAAATGTTTTATTTTTCAATTACCAATTTCAAGAGATAAAATCAGCTTTTATAGTTACTTTTACAGTTACATTTACCATTTAGATGTGTCGTAACCATGTCATTCTCTCACTAGCTTCTCTTTCTCTTCTATTTTAAGGTTAATGTTTCTTTAAAAGCATATACAAAACTTATGCTCAGGTTTCCACTGCATTTTTTCTTATAGTGAATGTTACTGGTGCACAAAACCCTGCTGTTAAATTAGATTACAACTTTAAATACAAAAAAAAAAATGCAGGAACCCAAAGAAAATTATCGTGACATGTTTTTTTACTGCCAATCTTAGTAAGGTCTTTAATCCTGCCTGACTTTGTGCCTCATGTGTAAGATGCTTTGAAAAAAAAATATGCCTATTGCAAAAATAGTGCCTTTTAATGTCTTGATATATATCAACTGCATGGCCAGAGGCATTTTATAGCACATTAGCATTGCCGCTGTGATCCATATAATTCGAGTTCCTGCACAGAAAGTTAAGCGTCAAAAGAAATCCAGTGCTGGATAATCATTTAGTCATTTTTGTATTATTTATTTTCATTTTTGTTACATTATAATAAACCACTTACTTGACAACACTTGTGTGTCTGAGGCTTTTTTTAAACAACTAAGAGACGTTGTAATATTTCAGTAGTAATTTCATCACAGGGTAACAGTCAATGGCCTTAAGAAGAGTCATTTAGAGAACAAATTTGGTTTATTTGAGATTTATTGCACTTTCAATTTCAGCTGGCAAACAAGGATGTCATAAATAATGCATTGCTTTCTGCATATTTGGGGGCATTTCTGTAGAGTCCACTGAAATTCATGACAAAGGTATAAATAAAGCCTAATTCCGCTTGTTTATATTTGCAAGCTGAAATGTTTTCTTGAGGGAATTTGACACTGTTTCATTTTTTGTGCTTGCCTACTCTAACCTCAAATGACACAGTAATCAGTTTGTTCATCGATCAGCTCTGGTGAAATGCCAAACTCTGAAGCTGCCTTTGTGATCATCATCAATCAAAGTTTTAAAAAATATATGACAATAAAACATAGGGTTTATTACAACTGAGACTGAGTCATCTGTATATGCTATCAGTATTACCTCATAGTACACTTTATGAACAAACCTATTGGGACACCTGACATTTCCAGCCATATGTGGGTCTTCCCCAAACGCACACAATTGTCTTTGGATGTGGTATGATAAAATGTTCTGATTTCACAAACTCAGCTCTGTAAATATATGGATTACAAAAGTTGGAGATTGAAGACCTCAACCGTACTGAACATCTTTGAGATGAATTGGATTGCCGACTGCACCCCAGGCCTCCTCAACCTACATCAGTACTTTACATCTTTAAAGTCCATGTGGCTGGACCTCACTCCAAAATCTAGTGTAACATTTACCAATAATAGTTTAGGTTATTACAACAGCAAATCTTTCACACTAAGACAATATTCTTTGCTGTAAGGATTATGGACGTCTCCCACAACTGACTGCATTATCACAGGCCACATCACACCTGATTCATGTTTACTGTAATGTGCACTTGTACATATACTCATGGGTCGCTGCAGACTTTGTCTTTTGTTTATTATCTTTCACGGTTATTAATTTAACGCTGGTTTAGCTCAAGTTCGTGCTTATGTTTATGCTTTTTGACGTTTTGCGCTTTGTTCAGTTTCAGTTCCCTTGTTTTTTCAAATATTAATAAACTTTTTTTTCGGCTTTTCCCATTAGGGGTCGCCACAGCGGATCATCCGTATTCATGATGCGCATGTTTGATTTGGCACATGTTTTTACGCTGGATGCCCTTCCTAACGCAACCCTCCCCACTTATCCGGGCTTGGGACCAGCACTAAGAGTGCACTGGCTTATGCACCCTGATGGCTGGGGTTGGTTCCCTGACCGGGGATCGAACCCGGGCCGCAGCGGTGAGAGCGCAGCATCCTAACCACTAAACCACCCGGGAACCTTTTTTAAGTATTAATACATTCACCTAATTCGTCACTATCCTCCGTACATGCCATTCACTTATCTTTATATCTGATTGGTCAGAAGTTTATTCATTAATACCCTATAGCAGAAGCTCTGATAACAGTGTCAGTTGCAGGTCAAATCACATTTACTGCTGCCATAGTAACAACTCATTCATAGGCACAAGTACGGTAAACTAATGTAATGTAACGAATTGAAAAAAGGATTTTTTAATTTAACATAATACAAATTTATTACGTACTTTTTGTATGTAAGATTTTTGGGAGGATTCTTGAGTTCTTTTTCAGCTCTTCTCAGTTTCTCAGTTAAAGGTAAATCTGTAGCTTTTACTTTTCCAGTAGTTTCTCTATGACATAAAAAAAAAAATAAAAAAAATATTTTGTCTTATAAAATAAGAGAGAGAGAGATAAAAGAAATGCTGTGAGGGAACAACCAGTTATAGGTGCAATTTTACAATAACACAGTGTTCCAGAAGTGTAAATGCAACTATAAATGGATAAAAATATATGACAATGTTCTTAATAAAATGCAATGCAATAAATAAATGTGTAATTATTAGGTAATTGGTGGTGAAAGGAATGAGAGAGAGAGAGAGAGAGAGAGAGAGAGAGAGAGACAGACAGACAGACAGACAGACAGACAGACAGACAGACAGACAGACAGACAGACAGACAGACAGAAAGAGATTTCTGAGAGAGATGGTGTTTATTTTAAGAGTTTAATGTATTTTTTTCTTTTTTAACAAATACATTTATGAGCTGGTTTAAATTCCAGACACAGTTTTTGTGTTTCCAATGTTTCATAGAGTGTGAAAATCTATAATAGTTTATCATGATGGGAAAATGACTGGACTGTGCGGGTGGTTTTTCAGCATTGACAGCTCAAATGGTTTTCCAGACGCTGTTTGTTTTCAATTCGCACCGTTTGAAAAGAGAGGAATTAGTCTGTGTGGTTATAGCCTCGGTTAAAAAAAAAAAACGCTTGTCATATGTTTTAGAAGAGGTTTTTCAGAAATGTATTTTTTTCTTGGTTCTACAGCCTCACATGCTTCTATTGATCATTTATCAAGATTCAACTGAAGGTTTTGCTTAGGTCTTTGTTTTTTTTTCTTTTTGGAGAAGTATTAGACATAATAGGCAGCAGTTTAATCAAGGTTAATGATGCCTTCAAAAGCCTGCATGGCACCTGGAATAACCCTACATAAATATGGACAGGTACAGGAATCTGAATCCGTTGTTTTTGGCTGCTTTTCTGTTTGTTTGTCTTTAGCAATAATTTATGAGTGCAAATATGTCCACTGCCATCTCAGAATCCTATTTTTGGCTTACAAAGAGCAACACCTTTGCTGTATTTGTTTATCCACCAACAAAGCCGCTATTACAATACTATATTTCTGATTGGCAGATTTAAAATAACACATCACGTTTGATTGATTCCCATGAATAACTACTATAGAACTCTGATCTCAACCCTATTGAAAGCCTTTGAGTTGTATTGGAATGCTAACTGCCACCCAGGCCTCCTCACCCTATATCAGTACCTGACTTTACTAATGGCTTTATGGCTGAATGAGCACAAATCTCCACAAGCACACTCCAAAATCTAGTGAGGCAACTTCCTGGAGGTTACTGTAAGAGCAAATTTACATTACATTTACTTTTACAGCATTAGGCAGACAGCTTTATCCAGAACAACATACTGCTATCTCATTTATATGACTGAGCAGTTGAGGGTTGAGCACCTTGCTGATGGACCCAGCAGTGGCAGCTTGGTGGTGTTGGGACTTGAGCTCACAGACATCCAATTAGAAGTCCAACATCTTTACCACTGAGCAACCACCACCCTCCCCAACGGGTATTAAATGTGAAATGGGATGTTAAAAAAACATGTATGAATCTTATTGTTAGGTGTCCTTGTGGTTAGGTGTATATATCCCTAACCACAGGGGTCAGGGCTGTGAAACAATTAAAATATTTACTCATGATTAATCACATGATTAACTCGTAAATAATCACAATTTAATAGCATATTTTTAACTGTTCTAAATATATCATAAATTAATGGAAAAATATGGATGCTTAATGTAAACGTATGTTAATTATTACTGAAACCACCATAAACATACAGCATAAAGAACACAGAAATGTTTTAAAGATGGTACATGTCTTTCAAAGAACTTGTTCATGTCTATTAAACACATTGAACTTAGAAAAACACAGGTTCCAATTACTTCTTTTTCTTTGCACTGAGCCAGTTGCTCTAAACAGATAAGTTTTACATGACTGTTTATATTTTCCGATGACAGGGCAGCTTTTTTATATTAATTACAGTGGTTTAAATTATATAAATCAGCAAGATACCAAACAGAAGTTTTGCTATGTTTCCACACGGACGGTTTTAATTGACGGATGTGTGCATCATGGCAGATTTTGGTGCTTTTGGCCGCATCAGTAAAACAAATGTTTAGTGATAAAAATCATTTGTTTGGTGTTTTTTTTTTTCAGAGTAAAGAAAGGACTGCATTAATAAATGTGTTGTGTTGAAAAAGTTTTAGTTTCTCCTCTTTAAATTTATAATCATTTATTTATAATGATATAATAAATATTTAATAAAATTAGCTCTTAACAATACAAGGCAATGCCATTTTAAAATCAGGTGGGATATATCAGGCAACAAATGATCCATCAGTTCTTAAAGTTGATGCTTCAGAAGCAGGACAAATGAGTGTTTTTAAGGATCTTAACATTTTTGACAAGGGCCAAAATGTGGTGACTGTACAACAGGGTCAAAAACAGCAGGTCTTGTAGAATGATCTTGATATGCAGTGATCGGTACCTATCAAATGTGTTCCTTGAAAGTACAACCAGTAAACCGTTCCGGCTCGTGGGCACACAGAACTCACTGATGTGCTTGTGGAGCGAAGGCTACATTTACATTCAGTTACTGCAACACATTATTTGTAAATGTCACCCTGGTTCGATTTTTTTTTTTTCCCTGGTTGATCATCATTATGTGACTCTGATCTAGCTGAAGTTCACTGAACTACAAAGTCAGCTACAGATTGATGTAATGCCCTCAGGATCCTGAAGTATTTCAGTTGTATTATAAAATAGCAATTGGCAAAATATTTTAGTTATTCATTTATTAAAAAGCATGTCATAGTTTTTATCCTATTATAGTTTAATATTGTGGGATGTCAATGAGCAAGATAGTTCCTCATGTTATAGGATATGCAATACATATATACTTGCTGTTACAAAGCACTGTTACTGGAGACTCCCTCCGTAAATACGTATATTGTGCTATGTAAGAGTGAGTGTTATAATATAAACCTGCGCTCGGAATTATGGGGAAATTGCATAGCTAGTTGGAAAAAATTTTTTTAAAAAGAAATTAACATTCAGATTTGAGAATTCAACACCTTTTTCGAATATAATTTATTGTACATAAATATATAGTAGTAAAGGTCTAGATCATGTTCATATATGGCATCATTGTAGGTGTAGTGCTAGCAAATTGTGTATATATGTGTGTGTGTGTGTGTGTGTGTGTGTGTGTGTGTGTGTGTGTGTGTGTGTGTGTGTGTGTGTGTGTGGTGAGAGTCTCTGTGTTGCACCTGTTACAACCCTGCATTTTCGAAAAAAGGTTTTTGCAAGTGATATCCCCACCTCTGGCGTGTCTAAACTCATTACGCTTACTCAGAGGTGCTCAAGCTGTTGGGAGGAAAATAGCTTTGAAACAGCATCAGAGATCCACTCAGCATCTCCTAGAGGAGTGTAACCTCCTGAGTCTCAACCCCTTCAACCTTCTAGGTGGTTGATTGCTTTTTCACAACACTCTCTTAGACCTGGGTAGCAGATGCAGTGGGCTTGATGCTCGCAATTCGACAACAAAAAGAAAATCACAAAGCGCGTCCTTTTGTCTGATCCGAGGACGAGTATGAATAATAAATAATTAAAAGAAAAATATTTAAAAACCATTCAACTCTTAAGAATAAAGTGTCGTGATCAGCACTGTCCATTCCTGGTGAGACTGAATGCTTGACCTGTTTGTTTGTTTGTTTGTTTGTTTGTTTGTTTGTTTGTTTGTTTGCTTGCTCGCTTGCTTGCTTGCTTTTTAATGGAGTGAATTTTGCAATCTGAAGTTGTCCAGTTGAGTAGCTGAAATATTACAAATCAAAATAATTTTCATATATAAACCACTTGACAAATAACTAAACACAAAAATCATCGCAAAATGTGTAACACTAATGTCTACAGTTATCACCTGGTCTCAATTACATTTAAAACATGTGCAGAGAACAGGGTCACAATTTGACATCAGTGTCATGAATACATGCTATTCATATAAAAAATTATAGAATACATGCTATTCATATAAAAAAAAGTCTTGAACCACCTAAAAAACATACGCAGAGTAAAATATTATTTCAAACATTTTTGTACTTGTGTTTTTTAGAACAGCTTAGTCTTTATTATAAACACTTAATCTTCAGTTTATAATGTGTCTGTACATGTTGTTCATGAGTTTATTTTGAAATCGATGTTTAGAAGAAGCTTCAGGAGAGGCTGATCATAACACTTCATATCATGACAGGTTACACCACCTGCTCTTGCCCTCTTGTTAACCATAATAAAATTATTTTATACACAATATTGTTATTTGTATAAATAAAATGAAGCATATAAATAAGAGTAAAACTTTGTAATGTTTATGTCCAAGACAGCAATATTTTTGTTAGTTTTTTAGGATTTTATTGTCTTGGAAAAATTCAAAGAAAGACAGAAAAGGTTTAATATCTTGAATATTTATTATCCTGCATTATTTATAATGTCCCTAATTAAATGGAATCATATTTGTTAACTGGACCATTCAGTATGTGCAAAAGAATGAGCATATAAAAAAAAAAAAAAAAAAACTTTAGACCTTGTTATAGTTCATAACAAGTACCATAATTGACCATACAAAATCTTATGGTTTTTATTATTAATAATAATAAAAATTACTAATAGTGCTCAAGTCACCAAGTTATCAGTTCATCAGTTCATTGCATTAATAATTAGACATTATATACACTTTCATGTTGCAACTCAATAGAGTTCTATAACTGTTTATAACATGTTTATAACATTTCATAATAATAAAATCCTACGCCCATCTACCTGTAATCAGATTTTGTTTTAACAAACTAATAATCATAATTATTAAGCCATTTTTTGTCCCATTAATATGCAATACTTTGTCCGTTAGGTTCCTTAGCAAACATTGTTAAAAGACTGCATTGCATTGCTCGACTGGACCCACGTCTCAAAAAATACAAGGAAAGCATTCCTCAGGACGTTTCTGTTCTGGTAACTTAGAGATAGAATGAACTTAGATGTCCTAGATGTCCGAACAGCTGATAGCAGACTTCAGGCAATGACTAAAGGCCTACTTCTTCCAGAAGTGCTAAATTAGCACTTTTTGTGCTTTTCTCAAAATATAATACCTCCCCAACAGGATTTATAATCTGATAGTATTCGTAGGACAAGATCTAGTGAACCGTTATCAGGATATATATATATTTTTTTTTTATTGTGACTTTAAAGCATTTCTATTCCTCTGGATATGGGCGTCTGCCAAATGCTATAAGGTATATGCATGAAAATTGCTGTGGGCAACAAAATGCAAGACGTAATACACTAAAGTGGAATATGTTACAGTGATATTACAAAGAGTTATAGAATATTTTGGCATTTCATTTGGCATTTTGTTTAAGAACCCCTTTCCTCTTTTAATTAGTGAAGACTGTAAGAGCAAAACCGAACACAAAGGTAATCCAGTTTACACATTCATCCAGAAACACATCAGGGATTTTAAAGATTTCGAAGTACACCAATTGAGAAGATCTAAGAGTAATTACGAAAGATAAACAAAAATGACAGACAGACAAACAAGCGTTATTTTGCACTGGTAAGAATGTGATGGGGAGATTTCGGCTAACATGAATCGCCATGAAAACCGGGAATGCATTTCTAAGCGTTCAAGGGGTGCTGCATATTTGTTTTAAGTTCTAGCACTTTACAGCTTCATGAGCCATGACTGATAGCTAAATTACTTTTAAATGTTCCTGAGCCAACAGCGGGAAAAGCCTGGAGGGAATATGTTTGATTGACCTGGAATTAGTGAGTGAATTGGATTTGTAATAAAGAATAAAAAAGTAATAAAAAGAACTATGTGGTTGATGATCAGTATTACAAACTTTCTAGGATATTTTACATGCTTCGGTAAGGTGTGTGTATGGTTTAAAGGTGTTTCTGTAGTTATATTTGACTTTGCTGTTGTTGAATGTTTACTAGATTTGGCCAAGTTTTCTTTTTTAGCTCTTTTATCTTCTGACCCAGAAAATAACTTTAAAACTAAATTCTCTTGCACACATAATTTGAAGGACAGAGTTGCTTGACCCTTAAAACTTTTCCACCAGAGTCACCAGTTAGATGAACAAGAAAGATAAACTGCTCCTTTAAAATAAAAGACAAATGGATGTATAGCAGAAACACAGAAACATCTGATAGCTCTGGAGAACATAATTCGATCCCAAGCTCAGGTTACTGATTGCAAGGACTTCTCAGTGTCCTTGTGAGTTTCCTCCAATTCTGTGTTTTCTATCCACCTTTGAAACGCTAATGCTAATTGGTGGAATGGCTACGCTAATTTCCCTCTAATTGTGAATGACTGAGCAATATGTGTGTGTGCCTGGTGACCAATAGTCTCACAATAGGCTCCAGATCCACCATGACTCTGAACAGGATACAGCAGTTACAGAAGGTGAATGAATGTTATGAGCCTCATTAGCCATGAATTTTGTTGTCATAATCAATTATAGATCGTTTAATTTTTCATAATGGCAAGACATCAACATCCATTCCTAATAGATTCATTTTATTGGGATCAAAAACACTACTGGGTATTTAAACTGTAATGTGCTTTAATATTATTTGAACTGGTGCAGCATAAATTATAAAGTAATATATTACACTATAACTATAACTTATCGGAAATGATGTGAAAACAGTATAAAGCACTATACTATATATAAAAATGAGAAAGTACTATATTACACTATAATATACTATAATATAAAATATACTATAATATAAAAAAAATCATGATACTATGATATGAAGAAACTATAAAACAATATACTACACTGCTACAATATACTAATATACTAGCAAGAAAATCTTAATAACTGCATTAGAAAAAATTATAAAGTGCTTTACTATACTATACTATACTAGACTAGACTACATTATACTATACTATACCATACTATACCATACTATACTACATTATACTATACTATACTATACTATACTATACTATACTATACTATACTATACTATACTATACTACATTGCTGTATACTATGCTATACTACATTATACTATACTATACTATACTACATTATACTGTACTATACTATATTATACTATACTATACTACATTATACAATACTATACTACACTATACTATACTATTATACTATACTATACTATACTATAATTATACTATACTATACTACTATACTATACTATACCATACTATACTATACTATATTATACTATACTATGCTATACTATACTATACCATACTATACTACATTATACAATACTATACTACACTATACTATACTATACATTATACTATACTACATTATACTGTACTATACTATTCTATACTATACTATACTACATTATACTATACTATATACTATACTATATACTATACTATACTACATTGCTGTATACTATACTATACTACATTATACAATACTATACTACACTATACTGTACTATACTATTCTATACTATACTACAATATACTATACTATACTATACTATACTATATTATACTATACTATACTATACTATAAACTCAAGCATTGTACTATGCAGTAAAGAACCTATACTGAATTATACTATACTACAGCACTACACTATATTATACTATACTAAAAAAACCTTTTAATCCTTATATTATTCTATTAAAAAATTACAGAGCAAATTACAGAGATACTATATAGAAACTATAAAGCCTCTATTATATGCTATAAAAAACCTTAAAGAAACTACACTATATTATAGTTGACTATACTACAGCATAGGACACTATATTATGAAGAAACTATAATACAATACACAATATTATACTGTATTTACTATAACATACAATACTATACAACCCAGAAATAATGATCCATTTAATTTTGCAGGGTTTATTATTTTTAAGTTATATCTTTTATAACATTTATTTTAACAATATTTTTATGATTTGTTAATTTTTTATTAAATTTTTTACAAATGATGCATGTTCATTCTTGGCATTAGATATAAGTTCAGATATGAAAAGTATGTGTCGGAAGATCTACACGATCTACTCACTGCATTTCCCAGAATTGCCACCTCGGACTGCAAATCAGAGAACATTGACTTTCTCACTCATTTTGCTTCCTTACTGCATTCTCATCTGTCTCAAACCTCAGTTTCATGACAGCTACACAATAACAGTCTGACAGATAAATAAGTGACATTTAACATCAGTTTCCTTCCTATAACAAAGAAAAGGTTTAGAGTGGGCATTTGATTTACTGTTTCCAGTCATCTGATAGTCATGCCAGTACGTGCAATGTGGTTGTAAAAATTGTGCTTGTGGTCGTTCCTTTTGAAAAAGGTTCGGAAAAACAAATAACAATAAAAAAAAAAAAAAACAATAGAGATAATGTCTGTTAAAGGCAGACGCTTGGCTATTTCTAGTTAACGTCTCATAGTGGATGGCCTTGTTATCTAAACGAGACAGCAGGCAAGGCCACCTGTTGTGCTTGGCACCCCACCATCCTCATATTGGAAACTTTATTAAAAACAGTCTCGCATACTGCCAGACTGTGACAGGCGTCATGCTGCGAGCATTTGGATATCTATAGAAATATAAAACAAAGATCATGATTTAACTGACTTTACTTGGAAACACATGATTATTGTTTGACTTATCAGACTCGCTTTTATTTGCAATTTGGAATGAATTTGGACTTTTTCTTGTAGAATAATTATGCAATCCATAAACACATTTTGCAATGGCCGACATCATATTTAGTCATTTCTGCAGCAATGAATCTGGAGCATGTCCTGGGAAAACTGGGCAGGAGGTGGGAAAACCCCCTTAATTAATAGGCAGTTCATTTCAAGGCACTGGACACACACTTGACAAACTGATTCACAAACAAAAGCGGTTGTGGCATTGCTAATCCATCAGCTAGCATGTTTTTGGTAATCAGAAGGAAACCCAGAGATCACAAACGAAACTCCTGGAAGACTGAAAGATCATACTGACAGTAATCCGAGCTCAGGATCAACAAAGAGGCCTAATGATCCTCTATTAGATATTTTGCTTGTTTATGGATTATATAACTGTAATATTTTATGTTGACATTCATTTTTATATTTTGATTGTCATCCAGTTTCTGAGTTTAAATCAAAATGAAGTATAATA
Organism: Silurus meridionalis; assembly: GCF_014805685.1. Classification (NCBI taxonomy): domain Eukaryota; kingdom Metazoa; phylum Chordata; class Actinopteri; order Siluriformes; family Siluridae; genus Silurus; species Silurus meridionalis. The sequence goes on along the minus strand of NC_060888.1, from coordinate 5,747,609 downwards.
CATTTTGTCCATTTGCTATTTCTTGCAAAATAAAACAAAAAAAATGAACTTTGAGAATGTATTTGGACTGTGATCAACATAAACAGTGTACTACAGTAGTCCAGATCACAGGTTTCATGAACAGTTTTGCATTTAGGCGTCTATCACTGCTCAGCTTATCAATGATGGTACCGTAATGAATGAACATTCAGTCTCAACCAGACTCCGTTTTGATTTTGGTTTCTCTCAATGTTTTTTTCCCTCATGCCATCTCATGGAGTTTTCGCTTGCCACAGTCACCAAGGGCTCGCTCATGAAGGATAATCTTAGAATAATAAGAAACCAACTTAAAGGCACTGAATTTATACACTCTTTTATACAAACTTTATACCCGATTTGTCGCTGTTAAGCTGCTTTGAGACGACGTGCATTGTTAAAAATGGTATGCAAATAAAAATGATTCGAGTTGAACAAGTCATGAGCATAGAAATAATAAAACTCCAAAAATGGTATCTTAGCAAGTGTAAATATCTTTAATATAGTAAAACATTTGTAATATTTCCCTTTGTACAATGATGATAATATCATTAAACTTATTACAAGTCAATTATATTTTAAGCTCATAAAATTATTGTTCAATTGCTATAAAATGTTACTAATTTTTAGAAAGAGCAAAAATGATCTGCCAACTAAACGAACTACAAGCATTAATTAAAAAAAAAATAGGTTTAATAATTTTAGTTCTAAATATAAACTATAAACTTTTCACACAATTGTATAGGATCTCTTTAGATATCTCTTTAGCTGTGAACCAGCTCTATGAAGTTTATTACATATGTTGGCGTGAAAGATCTTGAGTGGACTTCAACAGAGCTCTGATCTCAACCCTACTGAACACCTTTGGGATGAAAGTGAACGCCGACTGCACCCCAGGCCTCCTCACCTACATCAGTACCTGACTTTACTAACACCATTGTGGCACAAATCTTCAAAAACACACTCCAAAACAGTCATTTACCTCGAATAGTGGAGGTTATTGTAACAGCAAATGGGGTCTAAATGTGGCTTGGGATGTTCAAAAAGCACATACAAATGGTATAATCAGGTGTCCACCAACTTTTGTATTTTCATGTTTAAAATGACATTTTGCAGAGAATGGAGTATAAATGACTAAATATTTAGGAATAAACTTCAGAAGAACAAACCTATAAGCACTAAACTTTTACAGTACATTCCAATTTCATAAACTCTTCCTCTCTCTAAAGCTTTTCCTGCTATAACAATGGATATTGATATAAGCGCTATACAAAAAAATCTGTAATGATCTGGAATACTTATATAAAGTATATGACTATTTAGAAGCACTTCTTGGGACACATCTAGTGTTTGTTTTCTCAATTTTATATATAGATCAAAATCTCCAACACATAATGATTTGAATTGGTACATCTCTCTCTTGTGGCACTGTTTGTTTCTGTTTCTGGAAAAGAAAGTTCCCTGCTATTCAAAATGCATTGCATTTGTGGTTTATTTCAAGCAGCTGGATGGACTCAGGAGCTAATCGGTTACTCAATGCAATTGAACCATCTCTGCTAGAATCGTACTGAGATCACCAGGGTTCAAATCAAATTCACAAAACACTGCATACAGTATGCAAAAGCATCCCTCAGTATGTACTCAAACTAGACCAATGCACAAGCTATAAAAATGGCAAACGAGTGAGTAATTAGCATTACGCTTGTTACACCTGTATGCAAAACAGTACAAAGAGAATTATATACATTAGTGCAAAGTACACGAAAAAAAAAGAGCACAATATAAGGAATTATGTTCCTGCTGCACTAAAGAAACACTGCGTACAATTGCATCTGCCAATATGATTGGTAAAAATGTTTCAAATGAAAAAAAACAAGAGTACAAGAAAAAAAACAAACACCTTCCATCATCTCTTTCGTTTACCACCCAGAGAGTGCAGACATTATTTTCTGCTTTACAGCTCTGACATTTCTGAACTTCATGTTTACCCAACCCTCCATCTCTTATCTCCTGCAACACCTCATGCACAAATATAACTTTGTGCCCCACACCAACCCCCACCCCCACATCAGTCAGGGAATGGAAGCAGCCAGTGAATGTTCTTATCAAAGCATTTCTATTCCGTGTATCCTGCATCACGCGACTAGTCGACAAGTTGCCTCTGACTTGCAAGGAGTGACATCAGCTCCAGACAAAAACAGCAGCTACAAGATTTTCTTTTATTTTACTTGACAAACGGTGGCGCAAATGTCACAGTGAGAGTTATGAATTATGAGAATTATGATATGAATAACGCAGGTTTAAAATTTGATTTGTCGTGTAAACAAACATAAACATAATCAGTACAATATGAAATTAAATGCTTATTATTACAGGCTATATGATATATATATATATATATATATATAAAAACAAATGTAAGAATATAAAAATAATATACAATAGACTTAACATTGTAATTGGATAGTTAGTTACTTCATTTATATATATTAGTTTTTTAAATCCTTAAAATACTTGATTGATTATGTATTGATTAAGAATTATTTGTAATTACTTTTTTTTGCATATAAATTTATTTACTTGATTATTTATTTATTTAAAAATATCCATATTTGTTTTTGTATTTGTTTGGTTGTTTATTTAGATATTTAATTATTTTGTTTGTTGAAATGCTTTGTTGTTTGGTTGATTGGTTGGTTTTGCTTAATAACTTAAATATTGACATTTGTGTTTATTAATTATTGTGTTCATTTGCTGTTTGTTTTATTTATTTTTAAATACGAGGTGGCATTCAAAAGTTTAGAAACTAGCTTTGTTTATAAGAGGTAATTAATTTATCTATGTTTACACACTATCACCTTCAAAATAGTTCCCAATGCCTGTGTCAAAACTGCAAACTTTGAGCTGGTTCTTCATCTTTGGGAAGAGGGCGAAGTCCGCAGAAGCCGAATCAGGCAAGTAGATTGGTGGCGGAAGTGAGATCCTGCTGTTTCTTGCAAGAAACTCATGTGTGAGGAGAGTTTGGTGACAATGTGTTCTAACTTGCTATCCATGATAAGCACCAGTTGCACAGCTCACGAAGTACACAGGACGATGTTTTTAGGCAAACTGACTTATAAAAGTCGGTGCTTATTATGACTGTGCGTGCAGCATTTTGCTGCCATCTGTTGGCCTGTTACAAAACTAGTTTCAAACCTTATTGACACCACCTCGTACTGTGGAAAACTTCACAAAATGTTATCATCACTGTATACTCAGAGCAGAGCCGCATCAGTAAAACTGCCAGCTGTTTGAAATTAACCTGTTTGCAACTCATTGATTTCACAACCTGATGCATTCGTTGTGACCTGGAACCACAAGCTTGCACTTCATATTTATAATTCTGAAAGCAGGTGGACGATCACTAGAAAACGAATTTCTCTCATGAGTTATGAAAGGGTTCGTGTTTTACTCGGAAATAACTTTATGGATATATTTGCATAGGTATGGCGTATGTCTCCGGGACATTTTCACTCATCATTATGTGTTAGCGTTCACTTGCACTAAACAGAGCGCCGTGCGTATCGTCCTTAATCACATACTAGCTTATTAAATTCAAAATGGCAATAGTGTGTCACCAGCTGGTAGACAGTACTCCTAATAAAAATATTGTATCATGATATGACTACGTTTAAAGATAAATATGACACTGCAGTCGGTACAGTGTTCGTATTTTTCCCATGCTGCTTTAATTTATAGTCTAAAAACCACTAAAAAGCAGGGAAAAAAATGCTGAGGTTGGTTTTACTCTAACAAAAGCAAAAACATAATCCTTTAAATAGGAAACTAAATGTTTCCTTGGGCTGTTTAGTGTGATTTAGTTGTTATGTAGTCCTCCATTTGGGGAAAATGGTGTCTGGAGAGAAGTTCATTTAAGCTCCAGTCATCAAAGCAAATCACAAACTCATTTAAATAACGCTTTGGCCAAGCTATGACTGTTCAGGACTAAATGGTCTCATCAACAGTAAAAACAAGAATTATTCTTCTTCAAATCCAAAATTTGATGCTTTCTGCAAACCCTCTTGGTGCATCTGAATTTCTGTCCTATATTGTTGTTAATGCTGTTAAAGAAAAAAGCTTTTATTTTCTCGCATATACATTACAGCACAGTAAAATTCTTCCTTCTCTTATCCCAACTTGTTAGGAATCTGGGTTCAGAGTGATAGTGGTCAGTCATGATACAGTACCCTTAAAGCAGACTGCAGACCTAGAGGGATAACAGTGGCGGCTTGGGGGTACTGGAGCTTGAATCCCATCCAGTAACCCAGAGATTTAACCACTTAGCTACTACTTCTGCACTTTGATGTTTTTAATAATACATTTTGTTGTAGATTATTTGGAGGAATTATCCCACAAAAATAAATAAATAAATAAATAAATAAATAAATAAATAAATAAATAAATAAAAAATAGAAAATATTCATTGTATTAAGTTTATATTATTATTATTATTATTATTATTATTATTATTATTATTATTACATAGTATGATTATTGAATTTATATGTAAATATCCTACAACTTATCTTACATTTATAGCATTTATTTCCTTACTAAACATTTACGATGAATTCAAGGTATTTTAGCAAAATAAAAAATACAGAATAAGAAAACATAAATCCTAACTTTGCTATAGCATCTACAGGCTGAATGAAATTTTGTTTGATTCGTTATAATCTAATAATTAGAAATGATAAAATATTAGATTAACTGCAAAAATTCAACAGATTAGAAACGCAAAATTTTGTGGCCTCCTGAGCATAAAAATTTCCTTTTTAAACACCCCATTACACTTTTAGTCCCCATTTGCTGTTATAATAACCTCCACTGATTTGGGAAGATGTTCCACTAGATTTTGGTGTGTGCTTGTGGAAATCTGTGCTCATTCAGCCACAAGGGTGTTAGTAAAGTCATGTACTGGTGTACTCTAGGTGAGTTAAGGAGACCTGGGGGTGCAGTCAGCGTTCCAATTAATCCCAAATAGGGTTGAGGACTGAGATCTATAGCAGGCCACACAAGATCTTCCACACCAACCCATGTACATATCTTCATGGAGCTGGCTTTGTGCTTTGGCTACGGTCTCTTAGATCACGTGAGGTGAACTTTTTAATGTTACCTCATCTGATACATCCTGTAGTTTTGGGGAATTACCATTTCATACTATATATCTGGAAAACTCAGGTGTCCCAGTACTTTTGTCATTATAGTGTATTTTTACCTGCTAAGACATTGTATACACAGTGGTGCAGGTGAAAGATACCGTGAAGCAAAGCGGAAGTAAGTATACAGAGGCAGTGCTCAGGTGATGAACAAATGGGCAAAACAAAATGAGATTGGATTCAGAAACCAGGGGGTAAATGAAAGATCAAAACCAGAATAGCGATCACAAACAATAAGGGTTGGTACGTCGAGATTAGGCGATACCGTGCAAAGCTTTGAACACGTTGAACATGTGTGTGTGTGTGTGTGCTTAAAATCTGTGTGTGAGTGTGAGACCAGGTACGCTTTAGCATGAGCATACTTGTCGAGAGTTGGAGCCATTACCGACCATGTTCGCTAACATAGACATGGCTGTGACTAGCCGTAGGGATATTTTCGTGCATTTTTGAAGATTCTGTTCTCCTATGCAGCCGCACAAATCACGAATCAGCCCCGTCTTGTTCATTTTTAGCCATGATGCATGTTTTGAGTGCAAAACTGCTTGTGGCAATTGTAGTCCCCAGTCATTGTAGCAACATATGCTGTACATATTAATTACATTCCAAAACCATCTTCATGGTTGCTCAATTCTACCATTTATGGTTATTACATGTGTTTTGGCCATCTATGTGGAACCATCGTTAGCAGCAGCGAGTAGTTTTAATTGATAAGAACTTCATCAAAAAGTAAGAACTGGCAACAACATGGACATCTGTGCTGTACTGAAATATCCCCCCCCCATTTATAAACAGTCAGCAATTTGCGTCTCATACAGATGAACTAACTTAACTGTATATTGTATCATTTTTTGAAAGCAGATATGCTAATCAAAGTAGATATATGAATAATTAATTTAGCTTAAAACACCCATTTTTAGAATTAAAAGTAATTCTATAGACCTCTTATTTTCAAATTTCCACGTCACGAATATCCACATCATTCTGTTTTTGTACTTTCTGTTCTTTTTTTTTTTTTCTTTTTTAATTCATTCTGTACTGCTTTTCAGGGTTGTAGGAATGTAACGATCAGGCAGTCTGGATCGTTGCATCAAATGAAACATAATGACAGATGAGCCGTGGCAACAGTAATTATTGTTGTTCATAATTAAACAGATAATTGTTATGTAAAAAATGATATTGTAAACTGATTGTAAATAAGATAACAAGTAAATTGCTAGTAACACTGATGCTTAAGACAGTCTTTGTGTATTTATTTATTTACAAATTAATGGAAGGCTTACATCAGGCACTGAACAATGTGAATTGAATATTAATTGGAAGCAGAGAGGGTGAAGGGCCTTGCTCAAGGGCCCAACAAGAAGAGTTTGGTAGCTTGAAACACCATCTGATCAGTGATCTAGAGAATCAAGGATTAAGCCACTACTACTAGGTTTAGCACTTACAAGACCAAGGTCCAGCAATCCCTGGTAGTTTATTCACTAGCACACAAACAAGAGTGATGGTCCAAAACTTCAGATTTTCCAAAATGTCCTTACACAAGTGGGCCTAATGCACTTTTTTTTTTTTTTTTTTTTTAATATTAATGCATTGATGAGATTCCTAAGAGTTCCCCTTGCCACCTTGGAGTGTATTATTTTGTGTGTTTTTTAGTATTAAGTGTGTTATTCCTTAAATACATTACATACCATGATATCCCAAATAGATTATCTCTTAGACAACATTTCCCATACAGTCAAATTTATTTATTTTTTTTGGCCGAAATATATTTTCAATATATGTTGTATGCTGTGATGCTCAATTTTTTTATTTTTTTAAATTGAAAATATATTTCAAAACATTTTTAGGGTCAAAAAAAAATTTCCAACCTTGCAGTAGAATGAGGACAGAGATCAAAGTATCCATAAAAATGTATATTTATTATATATATTTTTTCCTTAACTTCTATATATTTCTTATAATTTCTTATATGTTTCTTGCTTGTTTCTTGTAATTGTATAAAATGTATTGTCTTGGATTGAAACATATGGAGGGAAAAAATAAATTTTGTAATTATTTTAAAATATATTTTCAAAAATATACAAAAAAAATAGCAAAAAAGCATTTTTTCAGCAAATTTTGCCAAATTTTTTGTATATCATGAAATAAATTTCAAAATACATTTTAATTATTATTTTTTTTATTGTATGGGTTTGAGTGAATGAAAAATAATATCTATCTATTGTACTTTTGTCAATCAGTCTGCCAAAACTAAAAAAAAACTGAATTTTTAATAGTTTTTTTGTATTTTCTCACTATTTACCATCAGTCTTTGAAATGCTTCTTCACCATCGTTTATTTTGTTTTCCTGACTTCACTTTTTCCACATTACACACCCTGAATTGAAGGGGAACAAGCGGAGGTAGACGGACGGAGAAATCGCTTTTATTTTTATTGCTGAACTCCTACGCTAGTGCTGAGCACTATGGTAGTGAAAAGACTAGCGTGGCCTGTACTCGTTTAATTAAAATCTGCTGTGGATAAATGTATCTCCAGGTAGCATTTCGAAAAAGCAGCAGACCAAATCGGTTCTTAGTTCTAACTGCGAAAGATTATAACTTAGCAAGTTAAAACGTCTTTCTCATATAATACCCAATTCGACTAATATATTTAAGATAATCATGATATATATGATCATGTTTCAAATGTACAATTATAATATATATATTTTGCCAAATAAAACTGCGGATACATTTTCATAATTGAGTTTATTTTAAGTGTTTATTTCTAGAAAGTATCAAAATTGTCTGCAAAAGGTACATTATTGAGGTTAAAATATGTCTAGGAATTAACTATCATATATTTGGTTTAATTATGGGGACTTAAGAGTCATGCATTAATAATATTTTTTCTTCCTTGTTTTTTCGTTATCACAACTTAATTTTCTCATGATCTTGACATAACAAACATTGTTTCTTTGTGATCAGTACTTCAGCATTCGAGAGGGTTCCGGAGACGGCATCATGGATGATCACGTTTAGTTTTACTTTAAAGTCGATATCACAAGTAAACAACTTTGGTTATGTCATGATTACGAGAAACTAAATAACAAAAACATTCCCTTCCTTAGAGCATGACATGCAAGTTGGTGGAAAGCTAGTCAGCTTGTAGCTCTACTTTTCAAAAGTAATGCATTCAGTTGCTCTCCTTCACCTAGCTGTTTGCATTTATGTCATTTGGCAGACGCCCTTATCCAGAGCGACTTACAACTAAACAGGGGAGGGTTAAGGGCCTTGCTCAAGGGCCCAGCAGTGGCAGGATTTGAACATGTGACCTTCTGATATAAAGTCCAATGCCTTAACCACTGAGCTACAGAGATTTGCCTTTTAATTCTGGGTTTTGATCTTGTTTTTGGTTTCTTGCTCTCATTTTGAATGTATTGTTGTTTGTCATTGGCCAACTTTAGCCCTTTTGATTCTGCCTGCTGATTTGGACTGTTGCATCCACTGTTGCATCCAAATTGCACCCACATCCACTATCATAAAAACTCACAATACATGACACTTAGCATGAGACACTATGACATGAACCAACATTAAACATATGACTAGGTATAAATCTTGCTGTTTTAGGAAAACAGTCCACAACCTGGATGTATCACATCAACCAGACGTCCTAGAACAGCATATGCTTTTGTTTTTTATTTCTTACATAATGAAACTGTCTTCTGATTCTTTCCAATCATTTACAGCTTAGCCATGCTAGCAGATTAGCACCGACCATTTCTAGCATTGTGTAAATGAAAATAAAATCTTCTTGTCACTCCGAGATGAAAAACCAGCCATACTATTTACAGATTTTTGATGTCAGCTTGATCGACCCACTGATGAAAGCCTGTGTTGTCTGTTCCTGTCTTCTCCCATGCACAGCTTCATCATGTCCCAATTAGCAATTAGTCTGTTTCCTGTAATCTACACAAAAGCAATGATGTTTCCTTTTCTGAAACTTGGATCTGGACTCGCAACGCGTAACAAGGCTCCATGCAGGGAACCGAGAGCGGCAGACTGTCCACATGACTGTTCTCTTCTGTCCTAGAGAACTGAATACAGTTTTTCATGCCAGATGGGAAAAGTATGATCTGCCGTAGTAGCTTTATGCGTTTTGGCAGGCCACCTGCTCACAGCCGCGAGAGAGGGAGAGACAGAGAGAGGGAGATGGAGAGGAGGTTGTGATCCCAGAACTGGCACCTCCACACTGCTCACTCTGTCACTCTGAGTGCCCAGCAGCATGTGTGGAAATTACACACACACACACACACACACACACACACACACACACAAATCTCATTACGTTACATCAGTTGTACACATCTACACTTTTCAGATGAGTGTTAGTTGTAAAAACGTGTTTGCATTGCCATCGAATATGAATAATACATTATTTTTGTGCGCAAAATGTCCTTCCATTCGCATATTGCTCATATTGCACGTTCCTAAATGTCTCGTAATGCCATTTTGTCTGTTTTTCGTTTGTATTTTTTTCAACACAGGACATCTGCTGGTGTTTGTCCTCAGATCTGAGCATCATCATAACGTTTTAAGGATTGAATAGATGTTTCAATGTGGCGTGAGAGCAAATGATTTGAGGTGCAATACTGACATCTAGTGGTTGCATTTAAAACAACAGGTATAGGTGATAGCTGAGATGGGGTAGTGTTTTTTATTTCATGCTGGTCCAAGCAACGTGGAAAATTATGTTTAACACCCAGAGGTGTAAAGAGAACATGAGAATCATACATGTGTAAAAGGATACATACCTTACTGCAGAATTTACTCCATTAAATGTAAGATTTTACCAAATACAATATAGGATTAGCCAAAAAATTTACTTAAGTACAGTAATAAAGTACATTTTCTCACATACTTTACACCACTATTAGGAATGGTGCTTTGGTAGAGGACAACATTGAAATGTATTGTGATGCCACACTCCACAGTAGTGGTTAATGCCTCTATGAAAGTAGACACTCAAGGCTTTGAGATTTAGCAGCTCTATTTGGTCTTACAAGACTTAAGAAAAGCTTTTTCCCTCCAGACAATGATGGCAAAAGTACACATATCCTTCCCTCAAGTAGACGTGCAGATACTGGTGGTTTAAAAGACTCTAAAAGTTTAAATACTGACTACACTTTTTCACTCAAATAAAAAAAAAAAACTCTTCTGTTATCTAATGAATGTATTCAGGCTGAACATCCCCCATAGAGCACAAGCAGAGAAATTATGATGATCATGTGATCAGGAATGTCTCCGTTTTCAGTCATGTTTACATCCCTGACTCCCTCTGTCTCATCCACAGTAACCCCAGACTTTTTGTTGCCCTCTGCCTTGTTCATTGTTAGCTTGATAAACTAGCCTACGTCTGTGGTGCGTGAGAGACAGGAAATAGATTAAACTAAAAAAATAGATAAGAAATAAAGTAACGAGTCTGGTATGAAAATGGAAGAAGTAGAAAGTACAGATATTTGTGTCAAAAGTTTAATAAGTGAAAGTAAAAAGTTTTACAGTAACTATTTGTGACTTCCCACCTTTGCCCCCAGACAATGCCTACACTGCCACAATTTCCACTTTCGGATATCTTTATATAAGATCTTTTCTGACGTCCTGACTGAATATTATGTATGCATTCCTCATATTAATAATGTTGGACCTAGAACACTCTTTTCACCAAATCAATTTCTTTGTGTATGTAAACTCTCTTCGCATTAATGATTTCGATTTTTCCTAAAGACTTTGTTGTCCTACCACATAGCCTACTACATTGTCGAATTTATTGTTGTGGTTGTATGTTTTACTAGTATGTAGTATTGTAGTATGTTTTACTATATAAAAAAAACTATTGCAGTGTCCATTTTTACCTGTTTACTGTTTTTTCTTTCTTTCTGTTTTCAATGTTATTACGGAGATCTTTGAATTGTTTGACCAGCAAAGGATTTCCGATATTTTTTTGCTTTTCCATCCCAATCAACTGACATGATACTCTACGCACAGAAACCGAACAGATTGACCTTAAAAGGCTTTGAAATAATTTATTTGATGATTAAAATGATTGAAAATGTCTGATAAATTCGATTTCCATTCTGTTGGTGGAATAGAACACCAATGTACTACTAGAAAGGGTCATTTTTTTATTATTAATAGCTTAATTTTGACCCACTCTCTCAATCAACTGAAGCATGTACAGTACAGACCAAAAGTTTGGACACACCTTCTCATTCAAAGAGTTTTCTTTATTTTCATGACTATGAAAATTGTAGAGTCACACTGAAGGCATCAAGGGCTATTTGACCAAGAAGGAGAGTGATGGGGTGCTGCGCCAGATGACCTGGCCTCCACAGTCACCGGACCTGAACCCAATCGAGATGGTTTAGGGGTGAGCTGGACCGCAGAGTGAAGGCAAAAGGGCCAACAAGTGCCAAGCATCTCTCGGGGAACTCCTTCAAGACTTTTGGAAGACCATTTCGGGTGACTACCTCTTGAAGCTCATCAAGAGAATGCCAAGAGTGTGCAAAGCAGTAATCAAAGCAAAAGGTGGCTACTTTGAAGAACCTAGAATATGACATTTTTCAGTTGTTTCACACTTTGTTATGTATATAATTCCATATATAATTCCACATGTGTTAATTCATAGTTTTGATGCCTTTAGTGTGAATCTACAATTTTCATAGTCATGAAAATAAAGAAAACTCTTTGAATGAGAAGGTGTGTCCAAACTTTTGGTCTGTACTGTAGCTGGAAAAAAAAAAAATTCTCCGGAATGATTGCTCACGTTTGGAATGACCTCTTGTCAATCATTTTACAGACCTATCTTTATAAATCATTATGAGAAGATTTTCCAAGTTGAAACATTTATGAAAGTTGAGTTGAAACTAGGCTTTTAAGCAAATGAATGTCCCAGTGTGCTTAAAATCGATGTCATGAAAGACCTTGCTAATGGTATCTCCAGCTAACATGCCAAATCATGTTGAGCCTCCATAAGTTTGTGTTGTGTTGTGTTGTGTTGTGTTGTGTTGTGTTGTGTTGTGTTGTGTTGTGTTTGTTTGTGTACATGTGAATAAAAAATAGGGTCAGGATCAAGAAGTAAAAAAAAGCCATTCACACAACTTTTTTAACTGTAGGTGCTTGAACTTTTGTAGACAGAAATCTTACCGATTGGTTTCTTTTATCAATTATAAGTTAGTTTTTTTTGGCAGAATCTGAGTAAGACTTATGGATATTGTTTTTAAAATTAAAATTTGGGATATCTAAAAAGACACAGACCTACAAATATACAAAATTATTTTATTTATTGGTCATCCTGGCCAACAATCTGTTTTGTTTTTATTTCATTATTATTTATTCCATTTATTTGCACACTATTCTTCTTTAACTGAAAACTGTACTGACTGAAAGGTCAAATCTGGCATGTTTTCATGCGAAATCATTTCTTGAGCATGGCTTCTGAATTTTATAAAAACCTATTAAAGGGATTAATGAGTAACAGCTGTTTAAATAAACTGAGCTTTTTTTTTTTTCCAAAAGAATAAATTGGCCTTTGGCAGCCAGATGGTTCGCAAATGTCAAGATGTTTCGGATAATTCTGAGCCTCGCACACTTCTGAGTAATTTGACTCCAGTTTTGTAAAAAAAATTGAGCTGAAACACGAGGACTGGATTGCGAAAGTAGATTTTGATGCACGTTAAAATCCAATTAGATGTGGATTTAAGGCTTAAATTTGAGTTTGGTCTTGTTTTGGAGCTCTGGTAATCGCCTGTGAGTAATTTTACATGTTCTTCCCCATGTCCTTCATTCAGATACTGTCATATGGTTTTTCCCTCACCTCCTCAAAACATGCCATTAGGTGGATTAGATGGGATCAATTACCCCTATGAGTGACTCTATATACTAATTTATCTTGTAGATTAGATTCAACTGTATTGTTATTGTGCAAATAACAAGTACATGGCAAATGAAATGCAGTATGTAGCAGTACTTCTTAATTATTCCGAAAGGTTTATCCCACAGAAGACAGTGAACTGGGACTGGCCCAATAAAGCTTCTAAACTTTCTCACCAAATGAGGATAAAGTGCTTCTTTTAGTTGAAATAGTTGTATTACTTTTAATTCACTAATGCTTTTGGATAAATGACTATTCAACCGATATTCAGTATAATTGCACTCGCACATTCTGTAGTACTTAATCGTGACTGTAACTGAAATAAATAAATAAAAATCTCTGTAATTCCAGTAGGGGGCGAAAAAGAGCATTTAAATCAGTGGTGTAATCTGAGCTACTGACAAAATGTACTGTTGTTAGTCCTTTTAGTACGTTGGCCGAGAAGTGCAAAACACATGCTACAGATATCAGAAGACGGTTCACTCGCAGGCTCTCTGATTCTGCTTCTTTTTCCCAAACTCACTTTCATATTTCTCTCGGGGAACTCCTTCAAGACTGTTGGAAGACCATTTCAGGTGACTACCTCTTGAAGCTCATCAAGAGAATGCCAAGAGTGTGCAAAGCAGTAATCAAAGCAAAAGGTGGCTACTTTGAAGAACCTAGAATATGACATTTTTCAGTTGTTTCACACTTTGTTATGTATATAATTCCATATATAATTCCACGTGTTAATTCATAGTTTTGATGCCTTTAGTGTGAATCTACAATTTTCATAGTCATGAAAATAAAGAAAACTCTTTGAATGAGAAGGTGTGTCCAAACTTTTGGTCTGTACTGTAGCTGAAGAAAAAAAAAATTCTCCGGAATGATTGCTCACGTTTGGAATGACCTCTTGTCAATCATTTTACAGACCTATCTTTATAAATCATTATGAGGAGATTTTCCAAGTTGAAACTTTTATGAAAGTTGAGTTGAAACTTGGCTTTTAAGCAAATGAATGTCCCAGTGTGCTTAAAATCGATGTCATGAAAGACCTTGCTAATGGTATCTCCAGCTAACATGCCAAATCATGTTGAGCCTCCATAAGTTTGTGTTGTGTTGTGTTGTGTTGTGTTGTGTTGTGTTGTGTTGTGTTGTGTTGTGTTTGTTTGTGTACATGTGAATAAAAAATAGGGTCAGGATCAAGAAGTAAAAAAAAGGCATTCACACAACTTTTTTAACTGTAGGTGCTACTGACAAAATGTACTGTTGTTAGTCCTTTTAGTACGTTGGCCGAGAAGTGCAAAACACAATAACAAATCAGAAAACAAATTAACAAATTAGAAAACACTAACAAATCCAAAAACAAAATAACAAATGCAAAAACCGATCATTGGACAAGACGCCTTATTACCCAGGTATCACGTTGTCCGTAAGACCCTAAATTCTCAAATAATTAGGAATATTTGGAATTTCCAGCCTTTGATTATTAAAAAACTTTAAATGCAATCCTATTCTAAAAGCCTGGAAGGTCTTGTTAGCCCTGAGTTCAGCAAGTGATGCCTTGAGAAACACGGCAACAGTAAATTATAGCACTATGGCACTATTTTTCACTTTAGATCCATCAAAACGAATATATTCACACGTTAATTCTGTAACGTTTTGCTTATCGGTCGAGAATTTAGCAAACAAGGAATGAACAAAATGAAAGCATCATGTTTTTTCCCCAGTTGGTACCTAAGGGTCAAACACTCTGGCTTCGGATATCTATCAATGAATATTTATATTACATTTTAACAGGTAATAATTTTAACCGTTACACTGTTAATAAATAAATAAACAATACGCCTGTGTGATGATAAAGTGTAATAAAGCACTAATTACTTACTATGAACCCCATTTTTCTTCTTCTTAATGCTATTCAAAGCTTTGTTCTTAACTGGATATTTTTACATGCATATGAAAGTGAGTTTGGGAAAAAGAAGCAGAATCAGAGAGCCTGCGAGTGAACCGTCTTCTGATATCTGTAGCATGTGTTCCTAAGTCTTCAACCTGACTCCTTTCACTTCTGCAGCAGTGGAATCATTTGCTCGGCACGTTTCCTCACAACCTCCTCGCAAACAAGAAAATGCCTGAAGCGCTTCTGCCAGCACCGATGCAGAAACACACTCAGTGCCCTCCTTCTGAGCAAATGGGTTTGTATATACAGTCGTTCTGTAAACTCTGGTCCTCTTGTGAGCTCATTGTACAAATCTGTGTTTGGAATGCATTCCGCTTCACTCACAGGTCACTTTGCATAACAGCGTCGGTCGGACTGGAAATGGAAATGTCTATATGGTGAAGATTTTATTATTAATGACGGTTTGAATTTGATGGATTTTTTTGGATATCAAAATATCTGGACTTTCGAAACTGATTAGTAAGTTCTTAGCTAAACTAAGTTCTTAGCTTTTGACCTAATAAACTAGATTTAGGGTGTATTTGTTAATAGAGATGTTCAGACTGTATGTTGCCTCAGATTCCAGATGTCATAAATGTAAATGTTAATGGAACATAAGATTGTTATTGAAGAAGTCAACACTGTGAGTAGCATAGAACAGTCTCGCTTCTGTTGTGAGCAGGATTTGGGAGGTCACACTGTGGACCTTGGGCATTAACAAAGTCGTATCTACAAGTGTATGGAGGGATGCTCTACAGGAAGGCCACCTCATCAGCCCATGGAGAGGAGATAGAGAGAAAAGAAAATGGAATAATACTGAAATTTGCATTTACAATTGTGGCATCTGACCTTTATTAAGTAGTTGAGGGTTAAGGGATTTGTTGAAGGACCCCAGCATCGAGAATTGATACATTTTGGCTGCGCCTGTCCAGATATAGTATCAGTAGATAATAAATCGCTGATGGTTGTGCTTTTGCAGAGCAGTAAGAAAGCAATCACACATAAATCATTAAAACAAGACCAACTTTAGATAACAGGATAAATGTGACCATAGAGATTTATATGATAAAATATATGTCTGCGTGTGTGTGTGTGTGTGTGTGTGTGTGTGTGTGTGTGTGTGTGTGTATGTATCTAAATTAAAAAATTAACGGGTTATTAACATGTTAACACAAATTCATTGTAACAGCATTAATTTTATCAACATGCGATTAATGCCCGTTTTTTTTGTATAAATACGAATAAATTAATATAAAAAAGGAGAAATTCAAACCTTCTTTTCTATTATAGTACTGGTTAAAGGGTACTGCCTACTTCTAATGTATGTACATATGTTTGTTCAAAAGTGTATATATTTGTTTGCTTCCAATAGTATTGTTCATTGTCATAATAAAAAATTAAGGGCATTGGAGAAAATACAAATAATTGTTTTCTTTCTTTTTTCAAAACCATCAATTCATTGCAATTAATTAAGAGTTAAAGAGTCATTCGTTTACTATATTTTACTATTATACTTTTACTATTGTGATCAGATTTTCTGGCCAACAACGGCAAAGAGTTGAAACAGAAATGAAGAAGGTCTGCAGAGCAGAAATAAATGCACACCACAACATAAAATGGTTCCTTTAGGAAAATGATGACTATTGAAAGGGGGTTTTATTCGAGCCACGTAGAGCCTTCAAATAGGCAACCAATGATTTCTAAAGCAGTTTAGTGTGATGAAGTAGTTATTTGCGACTGTCGTGCTCCATTTGTGAAAAGTGTCTGAAAAGAATTCATTTTAGCTCTGGCAATTACTGCACCAAACACACAAATCACAAGCAGGGGTATTTCACACAACTGCCTATTCAGGAGAAAAAAGTAAATGACGTTCCTTTTGGATAGCGCTGACTATTGGGTTAAATCATGTTGCCAACAGGGGAAAGGAATTTGTCTTTTTTATCTTTTTTAACTCTATAATTTGTCATAAAAAATTGTCTCACCTTATAGGGAATAATCTACAGGTTCAGTTATTCTTTTTTTATATTGAAAGTATTAATATTTTTCTATTTTTATATACATATCCTAATGTATGAATAGCAATGCAATATAATCTTTTTTTCATTGGACAGATTTCATATACAGGTAGTCCACGACTTACAATAGAGGTGTGTTACGACCCAGTCTAGGGTTAGGCCACACAGAGAAACTAGCTCAGGATTTAAGAGAATGCATATCTTTATAAAAAATAATACAAATCAGACACACATAAGGTATATGGAAACTGTTGGTATATTGATACGACAAGTGGAACTATTACAGATATACACACACAACTGTACAATAGCTTGTATTTAGGGTGGGCCAAGGCCAAAATAATAAACAAAAATAAAGTCTTTTGAAGTTTTGAAGCTTCCAATCACCACCAAGCTGCACTGTCCCTCTAATAAACATGTTTCTAATCCTGTCCATCGTTGTCACTCCCAACAAAAACCTCAACATCTTCAGCTTTGCTACCTCCAGCTCCACCTCCTGTCTTTTACTCAATGCCACTGTCTCTAAACCATACAACATCTCAGGTCTCACCACAGTCCTATAAACTTTCCCTTTCACTCTCACAGATACTCTTCTATCACAAATCACTCCTGCTATCACTCTTCTCCACTCACTCCACCCTGCCTGCACTCTTTTCTTCACTTCTCTAACACACTCTCCATTACTTTTGCACTGTTGGCCCCAGGTACCTGAACTCCTCCACCTTCTCCACCTCTTCTCCCTGCAACCACATCACTCCACTGCCCTCCCTCTCTTCTCATTCACACACATGTACTCTGTCTTACTCCTACTGACTTTCATGTGACAGTCAACATACTGAACATTAAATTATAAAACTTGTAAACAATCATTTATAGACAGTATCTGGTTACCATGGTTACAATATACCATTGTTAAAAGACAGTAGTGTGCGTGTGGGGAGGAATCACAGTCGCTGTAGTGGCTCGAAATATCTACATCAGCTGTGCTTTGTGTAAAAGATGTTGCTCCTCCGCTGTACACTGATGTTCTGACTGCAGTTGTGAGGGTCTGTTTTTCTGAGCTCTGGTGTCCCAGTTGGGCCATGTTCTCACATCCAAACACAAATCCCCTTTAATGTTCTTTTGTACATTACATTTTGTATATTGAATGAACGGAAATAATACTGCATGAACGTGGAAGAGAAAAACAGTTTATTAAAATGATAGAATAAATCTATCTAAAGATACTGGATACCAACAGGATACTCTACATCCTTATATTTGTGAGACTTTTGTTTTACTTATTTTTCATATTACATGGACTTTCTGCCATGAACAGGAATAAACCTGGAATCTGTGAAACCTGGAATTGTTCTTTTTTCTTCATACATGAAGTTCTGTAATCAGTTGGGCTGTTCTGTTCTATCACACATCCACCCCTCCTAAGCGTTAGAATGGACCAATCCGAGGGAAAAGGCGGGATTTATTGACTCAAATCTCTTCTCTGATTGGAGGGATTTGCTTTGGGATTCGAAAAGCAAATTCAAAATGACTGAAACGACTAATTTATTAATATTTGTTATTTTTTTTTATTTTATACCTGAATAAAAATGTAACTGGAACGCGGTTTATAATATTTTTAAGGAGAATTATACACCGTTTATCTACATCTTTTTCCATCGTGAATTACGTATTTTGTTCACTTCCGGACACTCAGCTCAATTTTATATATATATATATATATATATATATATATATATATATATATATATATATATATATATATATATAATCATCCGGGGAAGCCAGTCGTAAGCACGCACACCCCGGTCACGTGACTCGGGTAAAAGAGGAGCTTCTCTGTGTGTATGTATGTGTATGTGTGTGTGTTTACACCGAACGCGTTCACGCGCAGCTGCTGCGCTCGTGCCCTAAGCCGCTCCGTATATATGTTTCGTTTTCGATTTCGGCGTCAAACCTCGACGTGCGGCGACGTTACACGGTAACACAAGAAGGAAGTGCGACAAAAAAAACAACAACAGAACGAAACAACGCACTAGTGTGTGTGTGTGTGTGTGTGTGTGTGTGTGTGTGTGTGTGTGTGTGTGTGTGTGTGTGTGTGTGTGTAAGTGTAATCGGCGTCATGGAGGAGCAGGCGGTGGAAGTGCGGGGCGCGAGCGGGGCTTTCTACAAGGTGGGTTCCTTCCTCCGTGAAGGCGTCTTGTCCTCCATCTGTGTCCATGAATGTCTTTTTTTTTTTTTTTTAGTCTTTTGTATCCCTCGGTCGACATGCATCCATTCATGTTCGGTGCACGGGCCTGTGGAGCCTCACTAGGCCTGGATGATCATGATCATGGTTATGGTTATGATCATGTTCCTGATCATGATCATGATCAGGGGTTGGATTGAGCTGCTGCTCTTACAAAAAATCTTCATCCCGAGGCCTGTTGTTGTTTCGGTTTGGTTTTTGTTTGTTTTTTTGCTCGCGTATTTATTCTCCATAGATGCTCCATGGAGTTCGACTTCCTGATCAGACCTTTTGAAATGGATTGCTTTCTAGGCTTGTGTTGGCCTGTTAATACTAACATCAGCTTTGAATCATCATCATCATCATCATCCGTGTGCGTGATGGATTATATATTACACTACTCTTTACTGAAGATCTTCTGTGTTTCCTTCAAACACAAAATTGTCGGGATTTGGGTGTTTATTATTTTTTTGTGATCTCCCCTAATTTGGTTCCTCCTTGTCATTCCTGAACTTGAGCACAACTTCAGATCTGCCTTTCCACCCTATGATCTGTACCCTTCTTTATAACTTTTTATATATATATATATTCCCAGATACAATAAACCAAGTGCTCTTGAGCTCCTGGAGTTCTCCTGCTATTTTTAATTGATATTTGATCCATAAAATATTTTCTGTAAATACACCCAATGCATACTGAATGCTCCAGACAACCTATAACTGATGTATGGGCTTCATCACACACACACACACACACACACACACACGGGTTTGTTCTTCTGGTCCATTAAAGGTGCGGTATGAATTTTTAAAAAGCGGTATCTCCTATATCCGTTTCGCTTCGTCTTAAAGATGACCTGGCGAAAACCAAGATCTGAAATATCACTATAAAACTGGTGTCAAAATCTAGTTGGTGGGGTGAAATAAAGCCGAGTACGCGTCTGAGATGTACAGACGGGTCACGGAGCGAGTAAAAACGAGCCTTTTTTTAATACCAGAATTTGATTCCTATGTAAATTCCAGTATATTGTTCTCCATGAAGGTTCCTATTGTGAAAAATAATGCATTGTGGTGTTATGATTTTGAGAGAAATGCTGACTTCTCTTTCGTAGGCTTTGGTGAAGGATGTGCACGAGAACACGGTCACTGTGGCGTTCGAAAACAAGTGAGTATCACGTGACCGTGAACGTTACGACCCCTTATGCATTGTCTATTATTATAATACATTCTTTATAATACTTGCAGTGTGTAATGGGCAAAAACTCACACCCTGATTTCATGTTTAACTTTGTTTGCGTGCTCGAATGCCTATGCAGTGTCTGCGATTGTTTCCTGAATTTCTGTTAAAGCATGTTGTTTTTTTTTTTTTTCCCCTCATTTTTCCATGATGTAGTTGGCAGCCGGAGCGACAGATCCCTTTTCATGACGTGCGGTTCCCTCCTCCTCCTGGGGCTCAGAAAGAGATCACTGAGAGCGACGAGGTCGAGGTACGTGCCGTCAAAGACGATCTGAAATCACGCCGCGTTCGTTTGTTTATTTTATTTATTTATTTATTTATTTATTTATTTTTTTGCTCAATCTAATCCGCACGTCTCTCCCGGTTTGGTTCGAAGGTGTACTCCAGGGCAAACGACAAGGAGCCATGTGGGTGGTGGCAAGCCAAAGTGCGCATGGTGAAAGGCGAGGTGAGCACGAGTTCTGCCTGGAATTCCAACTTCTCGAGCGGATATATATTTTTTTTATCAGTTTTGCATAATTAATTTGTCTTTCAGTTTTACGTGATCGAATACGCAGCTTGCGACGCCACGCTCAACGAGATCGTCACGTTAGAGAGGCTGCGGCCCATAAACCCCAACAAAGCCACCACAAAGAACCACTTCCTGAAAATCAGACTGGACGTTCCCGAAGACTTGCGACAGATGTACGTGATTCATTGCACTGACTCATTTCATCGATTCGGTTAATGCGCTATTTTGAATCTATAACACTTATCCGGAAAAAAGGTGGTTTTATAGTGCTGTCGGCTAAAAGATCAGAAGTTCTGATTGGATTATTTGTGGCGTGGTAATGAACTCTACGAGGGTGTCATTAAAAGGGAATTAGAACCAGTTTAAATCTCTATTAATGAAATATTCATTTTTGTATTACATTTTGTTTATTACTTTACATTTTTTTTATTTCTATCTCTCCCCCCACGTGCATTGTATCGTAGGTTAATTGTACTCAAGTTGTGGTATATTCCCTTTTTCTTTTTTTTTTCCCTCCGTCAACAGCTGCGCAAAAGACTCGGCTCACAAGGATTTCAAAAAAGCCGTGGGAGCATTCAACGTCACGTATGACTCCGATAAGAAGCAGCTAGTCATTCTGGTGAGTCAAAATCCTCGACTCAGCGCTTGAGTCATTTTTTGATCATTTTATATTTCATCTCAACACTTTTTTTTTTTTTTTTTTTTGATACATTCCAGTCCGTCAACGAGGTGACCGCTAAACGGGCGACGATGCTGACAGACATGCACTTCAGGAGCCTGCGCACCAAAATGTCCCTCATGCTAAGGAACGAAGAGGCCAGCAGGCAGCTGGAGGTACGGGTTCTAACACACCCAGGAATTATCCTGCGTTCCGCACGTCCTCTCTGTCCGCCCCGGGCAGCGAGCGCCCGCAGTGCAATCGAATCTCGCTGCTAAATCTGTTCCTGCGGCTTGCGAATGGAGTCGGTAACGTAATGATGGGATTGTGGCCTGCAAATCTGCTGTGTGGCACTTCAAGGTCTATATTTAACAAGAGCAAGAGGGTTTCGCTATCTCGTATGGTGAGCCGATGCACAGCTGTTGCATTCCAGACCGAGCCTTAAATGCACCCGGGGGCAGAACCGGCTTCCACGCCGGTGCACGGAGGGGGTTTAGAGGAGCGTCAGAGCAAATAAAGATTAGCAACTGTTTGTTTATTATGAAATATTAAAGTTTTGATCCCTTTTGTAAACATGAAACCCTTTGAAAGAAATTTGAGGTTGCGCCCAGAATACGTTTAAATTTGCATCTTAAAAAAAAAAAAACTTTTGTAAATACATGCTTTTGTTTGCATGTATTCAAACATTTCTAATGATTTATTACCTCCTATTTTTGAAGGAGCAACGAGGCAAAAAAGTTGCCCAATTTCTCCTCACTGACCTGTACCCCTTCTTCAAATCAAAAAAGGTTTGGAAAGATTTTGCAATATAGCTATTACTATAATGTGGTGTTCCCCCTTATGCTGCCAAAACAGTCCCAAAGTTTCTGTGGATGAAAGATAAAAAAAAAAATAGAAATTTCAGGCTTTAAAAAGTCTTAAATTCGCTGTTCTAGGTCTTAAATCGTTTTAAAACAATTCTTAATATTCCAATGTCCATGTAACGCTGCCTCTAATGCTCATGAAATGCGCTTTAGAATGTTTTCCGTTTGTTTTTGTGGTCTTGTAGTTCTTCCTTTCGCCAGTCCAAATATAACGACTACAAACGAAACCAACATGCGAACAGCCAATCAGCTTTCTGTTATTGGCACAAATCTCTCTTGGGTCGTACCACAGATATAAAACCGATTGTATTTGTCAGTTCTGGGGATTAGCAAGTTCTTCGATACAGCAGTTGCTGACAGTGATGTTGTGAGAGAGGTCTTAAATTTCATACCTAATGGTTTGATTTGATTTAGTGAAACCCGCAGAAACCCTGTATAGGAGCTCGTCTCTTGGATTGGACCACACGAACGTGCATCAATGAGCCTCGGCCGCCCACGACCCTGTCGCCGGTTCACCACTGTTCCTTCTTTGGACCACTTTTAATAGATACTGACCACTGCAGACCAGGAACATTCCGTTTTGGAGATGCTCTGACCCAGTCATCTAGACAATTTGTCAAACCTGCTTAAATCCTCATGCTCGCCCATTTTTCCTGCTTCTAACATCAACTTTAAGGAAAAGATGTTCACTTGCTGCCTAATATGTCAAACCCACTATCAGGTGTAAGAGATGAATAACACTGCTCATTTCACCAGACGTATTCGCAATAATATAATTACTTTTAACTGAAGTAAATAAAAGGCAGTGTGTGGCAATCATTGGCACCATTAGACCTTTATGCTGTAAAACACTCGATTTCCTCTAATCATTGATGAGGTTGGAGAATACAGGCTGAGAGAATTTGCTCTCACTCCTTAATGCAGAACCCAGATTCCCCTCTTGTGGATTCTCCTCCTCAGCTCTTTTTTTGGAACAGATTTTCAGCAGATTTGAGGTCAGGGTACCCATCTTGAACTGAGTCCTATCAAAAGCTTGACCTTCTAGTCATTGAGCCATTTTTTTATTTATTTATGAGAATTTGGGTGCAAGATTCCTCCTTGATGCCATGTATCCGATGTTTAAAGGGAGGAGAAATGATACAACACATCACAAATTATTTACCAAATGTAACGATGGAGTATTAGATTCCAACATCTGTTGAATTCCAGGTGCTTACCTTTTTAAGGTGAAAGGAAAAAAAAAAAGACTTGCGTTCTAATTGTTCCAATATTAAAGGAGTAAAGAAATATGACCTCTACAGTACCACGTATTTCTCCCCCAGGAAAACCGTCGGCGTTCCTAATCACCGTTGACTTTTCAAATAATAAAAAACAAACTGTAACCAAAATGGGATAAAGAAGTTGTGTTTATATTCGGTTCACGGTCACGTCCCCGTCTTTTTTGCAGAGCTCCCGTCAGTTAGCGTCGAGGTTCCACGAGCAGTTCGTGGTGCGCGACGATCTGATGGGTTTGGCCATCGGCACCCACGGGGCCAACATCCAACAGGCTCGCAAAGTTCCCGGGGTCACCAACATTGATCTTGACGAAGAGACGTGCACCTTCCACATCTATGGAGAGGTACGCTGCAGATCTGCTTCTTCAATGCTGCTCATAAACTGCTGGTGATTTGTGAGCAGAATGGTTTAAACGCTATGGTGTGTGTGTGTGTGTGTGTGATCGCAGGACCAGGAGGCTGTGCGCAAAGCCAGGAGCTACCTGGAGTTTTCAGAAGATGTTATCAGGGTACCCAGGAATTTAGTAGGTAAAGACCAAACAAGCAGTCATCTACTGGATTTATAAACATAAGTTGCAGCACCCTGTTCAAAGGCTTGTGGACACCTGAGCATAAGGTTGGTGTGTGTGCTAGTCCACATTTATTCATTGTTTTGCTTTTATAAAAACCTCCACTCTTCTGGGAAGATGTTCAGTGGAGCCCTGTGTTCATTCAGCTATGAGGGTGTTAGAAGTCAGGTAGTAATGTAGGTGAGGTGAGGAGGCCTGGGGTGCAGTCAGCCTTCACATTCATCCCAAAGGTGTTCAATTGGGTTGAGGTCAGAGCTTTTCTATCTTACCATCTAAGATCTTTCACTGTAAATGATCTCTTCATAGAGCTGGTTTTGTGCACTGGAACGAAGCGAAGGGGAAATTGGCCGTACACGAAATGAAAAGCATCACTAAGAAGAGTATTTGGTTTCTTCCAGAAGAAAAGAATTTAATCAGTGTTGACAAAATAAGTAAAAAAAAAAAAAAATTATAATAATTTGTTTCTCATTTGGTTATTGGGTATATTGTATTGTTCCCCCTCAATCAGGAAAAGTCATCGGGAAGAGCGGGAAGCTGATTCAGGAAGTCGTGGACAAGTCCGGAGTCGTCCGTGTGAGAGTGGAACCGGAAAACGAGAAGAAATCCTCTCCATTGGAGGAGGTCAGTTTGTGTTTCTGAACCATTGTGTGAGTAGGGATGGGAAAGGAAGGTGTCCTCTAGTAAAGTGAAGTGTGTGTGTGTGTGTGTGTGTGTGTGTGTGTGTGTGTGTGTGTGTGTGTGTGTGTGTGTGTGTATGATGCGCTCGGATGGCTTTGTGATTAATGATTGTTTTGTTATTATTTCTTTACTTATGCAACGCTAATCGAATCCTGCATCGGATTAAAGGGCATGGTGCCGTTTGTTTTTGTCGGGACTAAAGAAAGCATCTCGAACGCACGCCTACTGCTTGACTACCATCTCAACTATCTGAAGGTCAGCCGCCTTTTCAGTTTTTTTCTGCATGCTTTCCTGTGGCTATGAGAGGAAATAGAGCTGTAGCATCTGTGAGAGATGGCGACTAGCAAGTGTATTAGTCAGTTTATCTGCGTAACCAATACTGCGTAGTAGAAATCAACCGATAGTGGATTTGACCCATTCTGATAGCTAGGTCGGATAGTACGTGCCGATATCCGATGAAAACATTTTTTAAATGGATACTGCATTTAAAAAAAAAAAAAAAAAGAGAGGGAAAAAAAAGAATTACAGAATGTAAAATATTACTGAACTTTTATTTTCTAATAATCATGAAAATATGATGATATATAATGTGTGAATATATTAATTATATTATTATATATATTAAAATTAGATATTATAATTATAATTTTAAAAAGACGCTTTATATAAACAGCACATAATCAGCAGTCAGTGATTCGCCTCTAGAGGCCGATCTCGTACTGTGTAACGCAACCCGGAAAAACTATCAGTATGGATTATTGCCATTCAGCAATCAACTATCAGTGCCGATTCATCGGTTCCAACCTCTACTGCATAGTGATGCTGCTGCTTAAAATAGATGCGTTGATACACCACCCCTAAAAACTTTACTCCTGTAAAGCTGTTTTTATAATAAATATTTA
Organism: Silurus meridionalis; assembly: GCF_014805685.1. Taxonomy (NCBI): domain Eukaryota; kingdom Metazoa; phylum Chordata; class Actinopteri; order Siluriformes; family Siluridae; genus Silurus; species Silurus meridionalis. The sequence continues at coordinate 5,721,637 of NC_060888.1, read as the reverse complement.
CATACAAGGTTTTTTCCTCACAGGGAAGATTAGTCAAATTTTCCTGACAGTTATGCAAATAGTAGTTATGCACACGCGATTTTATTTCTTTCCTTTTGTATTCAGGAAGTTGATCAGTTGCGGATGGAGAGGCTTCAGATCGACGAGCAGCTACGGCAGATTGGCGGAGGCCCCAGAGCTCCATCAGGCCGACCGGAGAAGGAAAAAACGTTCAGCTCTGACAACGGCATGGGACATCCCCGAGGGGGCAAGCCGTACGGTCGCGGGGGGCGAGGACGACGAGGACCTACGTTTGCCTCTGGTACGCCTACCTCGTCAACTCCTTTTATTTGTGCAGTTTTCAATAAAAAGCATTTTTAAATATTTGTACAATTACAAAGAAATCCTGATTTGTAGAAATTCATGAAATAACCCTCAATTTATCAGGCATTTTGTATCCTGAGATGTCATTTTAATGACAGTGCACACTTTTTTTTACAATGATTAATTAGTGGTAGGTGGGAAGCGGTAGCAGTCAAAAAGTTGCACTTCTGATCAAATCCCAGCACCACCAAGCTCGTATTATTGGGCCCATGAGCATGGCCCTTAATTCTCAGCTGCTCAGTCGTATAAATGCGATAATTGCGAGCCACACTGGACAAGGACTTTTGCCAAATGCTATAAATATAACATGGGTGTTTCATGGTTTCTTAGTTTAAAGTGTTTTACAGTGAATTAAAAACTACTGTAGCAGAAGTAAAACGTTCCTTTTAATATCATTTAGTTGGATGACACTTTTATGCTGCAGTTAAAATGCAACTAACTGGTGTATTTTATCGTTAGATATTCCCTGAATAAACATTAGTGTGTGCTTGAATGATTAACGTACGTCATTATGTTCAGTTGTGGAACATTAGCGTCTTTATGACTGCCGTTTGAAAGGCTTCTGCTCAGAAAGTCTAATCTAACGTAGACTGTTAATACCTTCCGTTATTTGAAAGTCTGTCTTTGGTGCAATTCTTTCTTAAGGCACCAATTCTGAAGCGTCGAACGCATCCGAGACTGAATCCGACCACAGAGACGAGCTGAGCGACTGGTCTCTGGCCCCCACCGATGAAGAATCTGTGGGTTACCCCAAACGCGCCCCAGAAGGCCGGAAGAGGGGGGGCGCTAGCGGTCGAGGACGAGGAGGACGAGGAAGAGGAGGCGGTTACAAAGGTAAATTCCATTTCTAGAACTCATAGATAGGTAGATTATCTATCTATCTATCTATCTATCTATCTATCTATCTATCTTAAGAAGACGAAGAATACAAAAAAAGACATTTTAAATAAAACATTCTTTTTAACTTATTTAACAGTGGAAACTTAACTCGTCCTGTTAAAGAACTGCAAGCGATTGCAGAAGTATAACATGGTCCATTTCTAGTTCGAGTTCTTTTTTAATATTCAACGATAAGAAGCCGATATCTTAATATTATAATGGAGAAAGCGGAGCTGGTGTGCATGGCGTCCAGCGAGTCTGCATCAGAAAGCATGTGACCGCAAACAGTACGTGGTGACAGTGACTCGCCTCTAGAGGCCGCTCTTGTATTGTATAATGACAGCAGACCTTCTGAGACACAACCAGGGGAAAAACTAGCTGACTTTTTCCAAATACATTAGCATCCTTTATGTAAGTCCTGTGTCGGCTGTTACTATAGAAACATATTAACATGAATTTCCAGAAAACACCTAACCATTTGATTAGAAAATGCTGGCATGGCATTCAAAAACAATAAACTAACAAATGTGACGAGGGTTGTTAAATCAAGACTGGAAATTTTCAATGGGAATTAATGTAATAAGGTAATAAATTGGGAATTTACAAAATTGCAGGTTAGCCTATAACAGGAAACGTATGTAGTTGGGGAAAAAATCTTACAGTATCATTTTTGTTAATTTTAGTTGAATTTCTACCCTGCACATTTATTAATCACATGCACACAACACACTTACTGCAGGGTTACTGAGGCCACACCCCCTACATGCACGGTGCAGTTCATCATTCACACATCATTTCCCAAATCCTGCACACAAAATAATGTCCATCTTGAGTATATCATGTGAATTACATAATGTTTCAAACTTCCTTGTGCTGTGCGTAAGCTATTGTGCTACAAAATTATATTAACAATTAAATCAAAGTCAAAAATGTCATTTAAAAATATTAGTTTAGATGCTTGTCTGCTTATGATTAAACAAAATGTTTCAATGTGTTTGTATCTAATAGTTTATATACATTTCCACAAATTTCTAATTAATTCTCATAAATTCCCATGAATTCCAAAAGTTTCTAAAAATTCCCCAGTTCCAATTGAACCTTTTCACCTGAAATTTCCCACCCCTTTAGAACCCATTCAAACAATTAAAACGTGTTTATTGTACAACAACAAAATGTGAGTAAGTAATATAAATAAAATGCATTCATTCTGTAAATTATTGATTTTCGAGAAATTTTTTATTTTCATGTTTCTTGACAATGGAATACACTAATCAGTGAATTATTCCAGGTGTGTGATTTAATAAATATAGTGAAAGTGTTTTAAGAGTGTGTTTTCTTATTGTCTGATTATACGTATGGTGCTGAAATGTTATATTTATTGTGTATCGTGTTGAGGTGAGGACGTACACTGGAGCGAGTCACGTCCCCGGAACTCCAGAGATTCCAAGCCGAGGCTGCAGGAGGATTCACTACAGGTATCAGTCTACTGTTTCTCTGTTGGAAAATCAAAATCTGTTTGATATTTTTAAAGATCATTGCATGACCGATCAGGTGAGCCGTTTCTGTAACAAGCGGTGTGGACTGTCTTTAGTGCGGAAAGTTTACTGTTCTATGAACATCTGGAGTATATTGTAAAATGCATCAGTGCTGTGAAATTCTCAGTTCTGATTGGTCAGCAGGTGTCGATTTAGTTTACAATCTTTAAAATCTGTGCTGCTTTTATGGAGTTGTTGCACTGGTTGCAGTATGTTTTTATAGTCTTTATGTAGGAAGATGCATATATAACATGACAAGATCCTATATCATAATTGATAACAGGAACTAACTTGTTTGATGAATGTTCTTTAATATTGAATATAAAAAGCTGTTTTAAAAAAAAAAAAAGAAAGAAAAAAAGAAACCTCTTCTGTTATTGCTCCATTAAGCCTCTGTCTCAGCGTGATCGGCGTGTTAAGTGTGCTGTGAAGTGTTGTGTTTGGGAAAGGCTTATGTAAACAGTTGGATAACGTCCTGCTCCACTCCCTTTTTTTGGCTCTGTGGCAAGAACTGTGACTATCTGTAGTATAAGAGGAATAAAATACTTCAGGATGTTATTTGCAGAAAGATGTTCAGCTACAGGGTTCGACGCAGAGGCTCTGCTTTATAGAGGTCAACAGATTTATCGGCACCGATAGTTTCGGACTTTCGGTACAAATTCATACCGATATAGTTTTTCCGGGTTGCGTCTGCACAAAATTGTCACCTTTTGAATGGCTTTAGTCCAAAGCATTAAAATTACATTTATTAACATTTTTTATATTTGCGCTAAAGTTTTTACTATTTAACATTTTTTTTTTATTACTTATTAATTTTTAATCCAGTATCAAACAAAAAAATATCTTGATTTGTGTCAGGATTACTGTCTCTTTGTCCTTATGTCTGGAAACTATATAATCAATAAAGAAACTTATTAGGAAGATTTAACATTTAAAGTGAATAAATAGTCACCAACAACAGGAGTGATATAAGAGAGTTGTCTGTCTGTGCCCGTTATCTCTTCAGATTCGCGTCGACAGCAATAACGAGAGGAGCGTCCACGCCAGCCGAGGCCCTCAGGGGCCCAGTGGCGACCCCAGCGGCCCCCGACAGAGAAACATCAAGGAGCGAGGGATAAAGAAAGAGAAGCAAGAAGGGCAAGACAGCCAGGTCGTCATGAACGGCGTGTCGTAATCGAAAATCCCCCAACCCCCCTCATGTCTAATCTCCCAAACACCTCCACCGTTCCAGAAGCTTCTTTCATTAGAGACACATTAGGCCAAAGAGAACCAGGTCAGTAGGGCTTAAGGAAAAAACAAACAAAAAAAAAAAAGACATGACATCAAGCACATTTTGTAACTGTTAACGGGGGTACTAGACAAAATCGTCTCTGCTGTCTCAGAATTTTGTAGTCACGTTGATTAGAGGTGTCAGTCTCTAAATCGGAGGTTTTGTAATCGACTTTCTAGGCAACTAACGAAGATGTGGGTGTGTTTAAAAACCAACAAAAAAAAAAGTGTGTTTTGATTTTTTTTTTTTCACATCAGGGGGACATCGGATTTGATTCAAATATTTGTGCCATCTCTCGTGGCAGTTTTCTTTCCCCTACTGTTCTGTGTCTGGTTGTTATAGAGCCCATTATGATGAGGTTCCATTTAAAAAAAAACAAACAAACAAAAAAAAGTTTTGACTAATAGACATACTTTTAGATGATCTGTGCCTTTAAGTAGTGGGATAGTTTCTGAATTTGGATCTCTAAATCAGGGAAGACGACATGGATTCTGCATTATCTCAGCCAGTCAGTAAAAATAAACCATGGTGCATGTACAGTACTTCACATGTGGTGTTTTTTGGTACATCTTAAGGGCAACTCGTTTTTTTTTTTTTTTTTCTTTTTTCACCTTTTCTTCCTTTCGACTCCACGTAAATGTAAAAAACATCCCGAGTTACAAAGTAGTCAAACCCTCGATGCGTGGGTTACGTGGATGCGTTTCATTTGTGAGGCGTTTGATTCATTTCCACCAGACGCTTTAGCTGCAGTAGACGTCCATTTTTCCAAAAAAAAAATTTTATTATTTTTTGGGGGTTGCTTTCTAGTACCATCCAAACTTTTAAAAGCGATGCTTACAGGGAGTAGATGAACTTTATCCCAAGCCACGTCCTGTCACTCCCCCATAAACTCCACCCCCTCAGACTCTTTGTGTGTTTACTTCACTTTCATGTTCAGGTGTAAAAAAACAAAAAACAAACAAAAAAAAAAAAGCACTGATCAGATATTGCTGTAAAAGCTTCGTTCTCGAATAACGGCGTATCGTACGTGACACGCCCGCTGTTATTTTGAAGTTTAACGATCGAACGTTTCAAGTGTGCACTTATTATTTTTTTTTTTTTTAGTGTTCCTTCGGCAACTACGTCGTTTTAAAGAGGGGGGAGGGGGGTTCGACAGACGCTCGTAACGAGACCGGCGAATCGCGCTCACACCCACGTCGTAACGGACGCAACGATCTTTCTCGTTTCTGCTGTACTTTTTTCGCTTAGGGAGGAAAATGAAGGAGGTGTGAAACGTTGAGTTCAGTGTAAAAGCCGTGTTACCTGATCTGTGCTTGTGCATTTTCTTTTTTTTGTTTTTTTTCGTTTAGTTTAGAGGTTAAGACCAGATCTTTTCCCCTGACGTTTTTTTTTTTCCTCTTTCTATTTTTTTTTTTTTTTTGGAAAACTCTACTGTGACGCTAACCCTAGTAGTCCTTTTCTCCTCTCTGTACAGCCGTAAGTTTTTTTTTCTTTTTTTGATATACCTGCTATTTCCTGCTAGAGCATCTCCTTCCCAGTGACGATAATTCAGCCCTACTTGTTGCAGCATAAATCTCGATCCGATTTGCCTGAATCGACGTCCTGCGACAAACGAGACTTAATGTCTAAATGCCGGTTGCGAGGCGGTCAACATCAGCAAATTTTATTGAAAGAATTGAGCCGTTATTACAACTTGTTTGGCTCAAATGGGCAACGTTTGGAGAGACTGCAATTAGGGCAGGATGAACTACATTGTCCTGTGATGATGGATATCCAATACTGTGTGTCGTTTTTCTTGTATTTAACACACCTACTAAAAAAAACTGCTCGTAAACTCGCTGCACTGTTGTATAACAAGATACAGATGCTCACCTTCAGCAGTAAAGTCCCCAGACCATCTGCTTTGGTACCATCAAGGCTACTTGAACTTTTTGTTCCTTTTAGTATTTTTCACTCGCAAACATTAACGTAGGGGTTTGTGTGTGTGTGTGTGTGTGTGTAGGTTCGGCATTAGTTTGCAGGAAATGCTTCGTAGTTTGACTTCTATCCGCTTAAAAACCTATAGACCGGTCGCTAATTATTAGATAGTGGTCAGGTTTAAATACTGGAGCGCCTTCAAGTCCTCTAAGAGGCCATGCATGTTCTAGTTTTCTTGATCGTGACTCAATTTCCTCGCGATCTCAACACCAGTTGTTTTGTCGCGATCACGACTTCATTTTCTCCACGGTCAGCACTTTGCTTTAGCGCGTATTCGGCATCAGCTCACGTTATCCATGGTGCCGCCTCTAGAACGTGCTCTTATGCCAAATACGCAGAAAAATGAAGGACGAGAAAACAATAAGTCGAGCTCGTGGAAAAATTTGGTCGTGGTAACGGGAAAAAAAAACGAAAATTATAATGCATGGCCTTTCAGGATTAATGCATTTATAGAACAGTTTTAAACATTAGCTAGTGAAGTCTAGAATATGATTATTATTACTAACTAATTTCCAGAATTATAACTCTTACTATTATAATTATAGTAGTAGTAGTAGTAGTAATAATGGTGATATTACAAAAAATAAATAAATTAGAAGCCTCTAAGCTCAAATACTTTATTTCTGTTTGTTTCATGACTCCTTGATCTCAGATTTTACGATTAATTTTGGTGATGGTGTAATTAGTAATAGTGTCACCATTATTCTTATTATTAATACAAATGTGTCCTATTAATATAAAAAGCGTTAATATGGTGGTGGTGGTGATGGTGGTGGGGTTAAGGGTGAATGACCCAAGCAGTAGGTGTGTTAAAACAGGGAACTCGCTCACTTCCGCAGGACTCCATCCAGAGAAAGTGAGTTATCAGCGGTGAAGAGCTCCTTTTCAGTCTCTTTGACGCAAAACTCGTACAAGGCTCAATCTGTAACAGTCTGTTAATGCAAAGTGTATTTAATAAAAAATAAACCACTGTTCAGAAAATGTTGCCAAACAGACTGTTTTCTAATTATTTATTTTTTAGACTGTATGAGTTTACAGAAACAGCGAAATTTCCAAAAAAAAAAATACACATTTCTCTCTCGCTCATATTGTAGGCTGTAATAATAATAAATAATCAATGTTACAATAGGAAAAAAATAATTCATCAGACAGGAAAAAAAAACATTAAAACAAGAAAAGCTGTAGATACTGAACCAAGTAGACTGACCTTGTATGTTACTGCACTTTGGGTAAGAATTTCTTTGTACATAAATAGCAAGACAGATTGGGTTTTATGTTGACATTGTTTGGTTATAGTGCAATATATTTTGTATGCAAGCAGTTTCAATAAATAAAGGTTGATCTTCCTCTGCAAGCCGAAGTGCGTGTTTATCTTTTTCGGAAACGGAGCTTTATGACTTTAACAGTGCCGCATGCTTGTTACGAGGTGCGTAATATGGCTGTAAATATACCGTGCTGTGCTCTTTCTTTTCCACTTGATGGCGCTCTTGCAGTTTTGCAATAACATGGCTCCATTTCATACACTATATGCAGAAAAGTATTGGGACACCTGACTTTTTCAGCCATGTGTAATGCAGTAGCATTACATTTTTCCCTTTGAACTACTAGACCATGAAGATATATTTTGCATGGTCTGGAGGGGAAGATCTTGATTGGCCTGCTATAGAGCTCTGAATACAAAACACCTTTGGGATAAATGTGAATGCTGACTGCACCCCAGGCCTCCTCATCTCACCTACATCATTACCTGTCTTCATCAACACCCTTGTGGTAGAATGAGCATCTCCAAAAGCAACATCTAGTGGAACATCTTCCTATTAGAGTGGAGGAAATTATAACAGCAAATCTGTAAATAATCAATGCATACATTTGCTTAATTAATTTAAATCTAAATAAAATAGCAACTATTCTCCACACTTCCCTAACTTTGCTATTTTATTCACCGATAACTATTGTCCAATTGTTTACACACACACACACATCAGGCATGCATATCATTATGGCCACCACTGTGTTGGTCCCCTTTTGCTGCCAAAACAGTCCAGACCCCTCGAGCATAAACAGCATGAACTACTTCAGCAGTTTCACCTACAGGAGATCGTCTGTTGGTTCGGACCACACAGACCAGTCTTCACTCGCCACGTGCATTAATGAGCCTCGGTCGCCCACAACCCTGTCGCCGGTTCACCACTGTTCCTTCCTTGGCACTTTTTTGATAGAAACTGACCGCTACAGACCAGGAACATCCCACAAGAGCTGCAGTTTTGGAGATGAAGTCAACGGATAATCATCAGCTCCTCCCTCCTGGACTTCCTTTAGGTGGAATAGGGGCAGATACGCTAACCTAGATTTTATTCCCCGTATTCCCAAGCAAATATTTCTTGACCATTATTTCATCATGAAATGGACAGACGTGGCTCATTTAAAGCAATACTTATTGCCCCTTTTTTTTTCCCCTCCTCCTGTGTGGTCATTAATGAACGCGTGTGAAATTAATGGCAACACTTAAAACTGTGCCTGGAGTACTATTTAATTAGCATACAGTGGCACATGAGCTATGTTTTTAGGAGCTCGGTTCTGCTCGACTGACTGTTCGGATGAGTTTAATTTACGGTGCGGCGTGCATGACGAGTGGTTTGGGGCTTTAATGTTTAAGCTTAGATGCACGAGTATTTAGTTTTACCTCTTAGGATCATATGGTGAATGATAATCGGATGATTTCCTCACAGCCTCCTTCTCAATTGATTCATCCCTACTGTATATGTATGTGTGTGGGTGTCAATGGCTCGCTCACTCATTCGTTCTGGTGAGGTGGTTCCACTGGTCACACACACACAAACAGGCTGACAGTCTCTTAAGTTAATTTATAAAGAAAATATCTCCCCTCTGAGGAAACCCTACAACAGATGAGCTTCTGAGTAGACCCTCTGCTGGAAGGTAAGAGCCCAAGATCCCCTGAGGAGCATTTAAATGATGAAACCAAGCTTCATTTTTCTTCACTTTGGCCTGTAAAAGCACTCGGCGTATGTCTAGTTATATGAATAAGCAAGGAATAAAGCACATTGTGATCAAATAGAGGCACGTCCCCACCCTGAAGGTAAAAAGGACAGAAGTTTGTGACACCTGACCATTTTTTTGGACATTCTATTCCACCTTTAGTCCTAATTTGCTGTGCTGTTATGGCAACTTCCACTCTTCTGTGAAGATGTTCCTCAAGTCTTTGGCATGTGCTCATGGAGATTGTGATCAACCAACCACAAGGGTGTTAGAGCTCTTTAGCAGGCCACTCAAGATGCAATGCAACCAATGTAAATTATTTCTCCATGAAGTTCACATGCTGTTTTGTGTCTCCTTGTTCAAGTGTTCGTTTTATATTAATTAAATATTTATTCCAGGCTGAAGACACCTGGCCATGTGCTTTTTCATCATCGTATTCCACATTCAGTCCCAATTTGCTCTTATAATTCTTTCCACTCTTATGGGAAGATTTTCCACAAGATTTTGGAGTGTGCTTGTGGACATTTGTGTTCATTCAGACTCAAGGGTGTTAATAAAGGCAGGCACCAATGGAGGTGAGGTGAGAAGGTCTGGGGTGCAGTCAGCATTCCAATTTATTCCAAAGGTGTTTAAAAGGGCTGAGGTCAGAGATCTATAGCAGGAGACCTGCATCCAAAGACACACAATACAACTGTGACAAAAGAGCATCTGGCTGGAAAAAGTCGTGTCCCAATTCCATTTAATGCAGTATAAACCTTGTATAATGTATATGTATATTAGATGAATGTTTCTAGGCTGAAGATATAAAGATAAACTGTGACCAAAGACCAGATTGTTCTAGTCATGTCCAAAGTATATAAATAAAATCACAGTGAGTAATAACTGCCGATAGGAAGTAAAAAAAAGCAGAGATACTACTTTAAATATGACTCCAGGAAAAGTGTCCCTTCCAGCTTTCACTTGAGTAAAAGTACAAAAGTACATCCCTTTAAATGTACTTAAGAATCCAAAGTACTGTGATTTATTATAGCTATAATGTTCCTATTATTATTTTTGTCACAAAACACTTTGCTCATTCAACTCAGTTTACATGAAAAGACTCAAATGTGACTCTCAACTCGAATGGCACACTGATCTATTAATAGAATGATATGAATAAGTAAAAAACTGATTGATATCTATTCAAATGATCAGGAGTCCAAAACCTACATTTCATCTACTAAAAAAACAACAAAAAAACACGAGTAAGGTCACGTGTGTTGTGGCGAGTTTGAGTCAGGAGTTTTTTTCCATCTTCTCTCAATGTTCTGCTTGCTGTTGAACCGACGCTGAACTTTATGTTTGTGGTAAGTAGATACCACCAAAGTGCAACCAAAACATCTTTAAAACAAAGCGTGCGCTCGACCCTGATCGTTGGCTTTCTACGTGTTTGACCGGTTAAGTTTTTATCCTCATAAATAAAAAAAACTTGACTAATTTCACAAAATTAATTTGAGTAAAATGTACAATTATTTGACTTTGAAATGTAGTGAAGTGAAAGTAAAAATCTCCCCAAATGAAAATACTTTAGTAAAGTACAAATACACGAAAAACCCTACTAAGGTACAGTAACGAATCACATTTACTTCATTACTGTCCTCCACTGTACCTATTTATAACCCCAGAGGTGTTCCACAGGGTTGAGGTTGAGGAACCCTATAGCAGGCTACTCAAGATCTTCCGCTCAAGATCTTCAATGGGGAAAAGTCAGTGTTCTAATACAATCTCCTCAGAAGAATTAAGGTTATTATAACAAAAAATGAAAACTAAATATGGAATGGGATGCTCAAAAAGCACTAGTCAAGTCAAGTCAAGTTTATTTCCATAGCGCTTTTCAAAATGGATATTGTCTCAAAGCAGCTTTATAGAATTTAACAGTTAAGGTGAATAGTGTGTATTTATCCCTAATGAGCAGCCATGGCAACTGTGGCAAGGAAAAACTCCCTTAGATGTTCTGAGGAAGAAACCTTGAGAAGAACCAGACTCAAACAGGGAACCCATCCTCATTTGGGTGACATCAAGAGTGTGATTGTAGTCTTTAAAACAATACAAAACACTGGAGAGTGAGAACTAACATGAGTACTGGAGTGTAAGATTATGGGTAATGTACTTTCTACAGTCTTATACAGTCATTTGAGGTTATGCAACCAGGAGCTACTGAGCAACTCATAAAATAGCTCAACATTTGCGATCATCACAGATCCAACACCAGCTTCTCCATGCCAGAGCCTTTAAACACTTAAAGGAGGTCCAATGTCCAAACTCTACAAATCCAAATGGTGCCGGTACATCTCTAGATGGTGCAGGATGTTTGCGGGGTCGGCATCTACTTCTTTACAGGTCCACGATCTTAATGAGGTGGGACACGACTGTAGCTGGCGCAACCTCAGGATGCCTCGGGATGGGAAACCTTGTGAATCTTATGGTCACAAAATGTTCCTTTAACTAACTAATTATAATAAATGAACCTGGGGAAATCTTTGTTATATGTGTGGCCTGGTACTAATTAGCATTCCTCATCCCATGTTACATTCCTGGGTGTCTCACATTTAAATATAATACCTAGCATGTAGCTGGATGTTGTGTTTTTTTCATTCGGATGGACAGAAAGAATTTGTGTGCATGAAGACTGGCGAGGCCGACCTCAGTTAGTTCACTTAATTCAAAAGTGAAATTAAATTATTGATTTCTTTGTGTGCTATCCCATACAAATGGAGAACGATTGGAGACATTAGGGCTTAAAAAAAAAAAAGCCAGAGAAAAAGAAAGCTCTCGAGTACATGACGGTGTTGTCCCGATTCAATTCTGTGTAAAGTCTCCTAATGCATTTAGATGAGAATGAAGTCTCCTCCTTTTAATGAGACGAGCCGATCGCTTTAAAGCTTTGAAGGTGGAACAATGCCTTTTTATCTGCATGGAGATGTGACACAGAATGAGTGAATTACATCTGTGGATCTTCGTCTTCCCCCTGCTATCAGCATGACAAGCAAGGTATCAGTCGCTCGGCTGGAAAAAGTACAAAAGTCTCTTAGAATGAGGAAGAATGCAGCGAATTGGAGCTTGCAAAATATTTTATTACGCAATATATCTGATCAGAGACTTGAATTGCAGATCAGAATGGCATTCAATGTGCAGATAAAAACTATAAAGGGCTATGCTTAACATCCTTGTATTTACAGTGCTGTAAAATGTATATATATATATATATATATATATATATATATATATATATATATATATATATATATATATATATTTTTTTTTTTTTTTTTCCCATGTTTTGAACCCCGCGGCTTAAACAACGAAGCGGCTTATTTATGGATTTTTTCCCGGGTTCACAAACTTCAAGCCAAAAAACTGAGCACCAAAACATTCGATACATTTACATACAAGCCGTTGTAACGCGTTGAGTCTGGGTGAAGGGAGAGCTCACAAACTCCAGTTGCAACAGAAATCATAGCATCAAGCACAGACAGGTTTCCAAAACTCGTGCTTTTTGATTTTCTTGGCAACAGCGTTACGGGTTAGTCAAAGAAACTTAGAAATGAGCATCAGAAAATAATAAGGACATATTCCTCGGTCTTGCACACATGCAGTAATAGCGGAAAAATGCGGCGCCAGGCTATTCCCAAAATGCCGCTCTGCTCTTAAAGGAGCCACAACATATTTCAACTGTTACACCATGTAACAGACACTGTCTTTTTTTAAAGCCTGTGTAAAGTTCATTAGTTTCAGTGTAGACACCTGCGGCTTATACACAGGTGCGGCGTATTTATGTTAAAAATAAAAATCTTTGTCAAATTCAGTGGGTGCGGCTTATATTTGGGTGCGCTTAATAGTCCGGAAATTACGGTAAATAAATTCACAGCACTATATGTTATTCATTGTATTAAACGCTGAGTCTGTGATTCTTTTTTTTTTTTTTTTTTTTATTACAGTGGTGCACATGTTTTGAAGGGACATGGATTTTATGGGAACACTGCATTTGTAGAATGCATTTGGTTTTAATTTATACAAATGTTCAAATTCCCAAAAAATTCGCTCAACCCACATTTGAAGTTCCTGTGAAGGGTTGGGCAAAGTAAAATAAAATACCAAATCCCTTAATTAACTTAAAGTTTAAATCAATCAAAATAAACTACAAAATACAGCAGCCATACCATGTATAAAGATTCATTTCTGTATTTTTGTATTTTAAAAATACTAAGAAGAACTTACAAGGGAGCATAAAATTTCTTTGCAAACCTTTCACCAATGTTTGATAGCAGCAGCTTTTCCCAGGCCGAGTCGTGCAATAAATCTGACACGTAACTAGTTAACAGATCAAATATTCACATTTCCCTGTGATCTCCCAGATGAAGGTTAGTTTTAAAGTAACCTACACTTTAATGTTTAACTGTTTGCGAATTATAATAATTGTATTCTAATGTAGTTAATTGGAGTTTTGTAACGAAGGGCTACTTTACATCAGCAACACTGAATCAATGACAAACAAGTCGTTCAAAAGAAGACGACTGATGGCACCTGAATTCATAGCAACTAGTTTCTAACTAATGAATCATTTGATTGTTAATTATAAATATAATAATATATGATGTGTCAGGCAGTTATTCATGCACTGGGATGCAAAATCATGATCATTCTAAACAGCTATTTCAATTAGGGTACAATATTCAGCAATTAAATATTTATTTATTAATCATTGGACACCAGGTGAAAGCTGGCAGACTGCAGGTTTCTCACCTTCAGCACTTTCTTTCATATGGAGCAATTTTCTGTTCTGGTCCCAACAAGGTTGTGCAAACTACTGAGCAGGCACCAATCAGAGGCCGCCTTTTTATGATGTCATCATGTAGATCTTCTTACAAAGTATTTGACAGTATTTTAAAACTACAAAAATACAAAACACTAAAGTTCTTTGATATATAATATGAACCCATTTTACCCAACCCTATCAAATACAAATGACAAAATTCTCTTTTATATTTGAAACACATGTATCAGAAATACTGCCGATCCCTGCGTGTGAACTGTGTTGAAACATGCAGCAGTGTTTAAAGTGTTGATTCATTTTAATGCTACAGCATCCAAAGATATGTTTTATAGATTTACACTCAGGTGTCCCAGGCCTTTATTTAGTCCTTTATTCTCTCTTGCTTTTTTAAGAAATTTTGAGGAATTTTTCAGAGATAAAAAAAATACCTTCAGAGATAAAATACCTTCAGAGATAAAATACCCTCTGGGCTGAAATACCCTCAGAAATAAAATACCCTCCTATCTGAAATATCCTCAGAGATCAAATGCCCTCAAGGCTGAAATACCCTCAGAAATAAAATACCTTCAGAGTTTAAATGCCCTTCTGGCTGAAATACACTTAGGGATAAAAATGCCCTCAAGGCTAAAAAAAAAAAAAAAAAAAAACCCTCAGTGATAAAATGCCCTCCAGGCTGAAATATCCTCAGAAATAAAATACCTTCAGAGATAAAAAATGCCCTCCAGTCTGAAATACCCTCAGAAATAAAATACCTTCAGAGATAAAATGCCCTCCAGGCTGAATACCTTCAGAGATAAAATATCCTCTGGGCTGAAATACCCTCAGAGATAAAATACCCTTTGGCTGAAATACCCTCATAGATTAAATACTCTCTGGGTTGAAATACCCTCAGAGATAAAATACCCTCTGGCTAAAATACTCTCAGAGATAAAATACCCTCTGGGCTGAAATACCTTCAGAGTTTAAATGCCCTTCTGGCTGAAATACCCTCAGAGATCAAATGCCCTCAAGGATAAATATCCTCAGAAATGAAATACCTTCAGAGATAAAATACCCTCTGGGCTGAAATACCCTCAGAGATAAAATACCCTCTGGGCTGAAATACCTTCAGAGTTTAAATGCCCTCCAGGCTGAAATACCTTCAGGGATAAAATGCACTCAAGGCTAAAATACCCTCAGAAATAAAATACCTTCAGAGATAAAATGCCCTCCAGGTTGAAATACCTTCAGAGATAAAATGCCCTCTGGGCTGAAATACCCTCAGAGATAAAAGTTAGTCTCTATTGTATGTATAAATATTTAGGATACGTGTCTTTTCCTGTGTATGGTAAATGACTTGGTCAGAGTGGCGTGAGGTTTGTAAGTCACGCTTCCCAGCAGCTCTCTTGACCCTCGTGGCTGTTGGTATGAATGGCAGGGCAGCTGTTGATTGGCTGTTAAACTCCTACTGCCCTCGCCGCTGTGATTGATAGCCCTTTCTTGTCACTCTCTGTCACATCCTGAAACGTTTCCTGCAGTCTGGACACGACGGCTCACTGATGAGTTCTCTCTGACCAGGTCATCTACACCTCTTAATAACAGCTTTCTCGATCTGCTCCAGCATCGTTCAGAGCTGCTGGATTAAAGCCGGCTGGATCGTTTTAGGAACTGAATGACCTGTCGCTCAGGCAACTTACTCAACACTGTCTGTCTCTTTGGAAACAGGAAAACAAGATCAGAGCGTGACAGCTGTTTAAAATGATGTTCCTTTCAACCCGATTTTATGGGAAACATGAACCAAAATGTCATGCTGATGTTAACTATTATTCAGATGTTTTATACAGCTCAATTACTCACAGAACGCAGTTATTAAAGTATGTTAACACTATAAAAGTAGAATCTAAGGAAAGAACCGTTTTTCTCAGAGCTCTCGGAACAAAATCATACACACTGGTGTTTAGTCCTCAGACTTTACATTGTCTGTTAAAAGTATGGAAATTCCTTGTGTTTAATGAATTTTGAGACACAAATATTCTTCATGCAACAAACCAGGTAAAGACGTGAAAATCGACTTCAGCATTTGCATAATTCAAATTTTTAAAACAGCACGATAGCTCTGATATTCATACTCTTTACTTTAGCTTTTGGGCCCATTTTTTTGCAAGATTTCCCCTGTTTGTTATTTTCTATTGCTTTTGCTGGGAATTTCGGAGTTGTTTTTCGTGTTATGTCACTATGTGAAGATGTGTACAACTTGTGTGTCATTTGCATAAGCATACTGGCGATAATGTTTCACTTCGTTATTCTTCTTTGCTACCGCAAAGGAACCCTGGAATTGATTTTGCGTTGCGGCTGTTCAGTGAGCGCCCCCTGCCTTGACACCATACTTGAAATCATTGCAATTTTGCAATGATTATTAAATGTGTTTAATCTTTTTTATGAAAGTTTGTTTAGAGTGGTGGAGGGCCATCAGGGGAGTGACAATAGGAATCTTGCCTAGGGTGCTAAAAAGGCTAGAAAAGAGTAACTCAACTCAACTCAACTCAACTCAACTCAACTCAACTCAAGTCTTATTGTCATTTTTTGTTCCAATTGCCTGACAGGATTCTTCAATTGCTCTCAGGTAATATGGCTATGGGTTGGATTCAGAGTCTAAAAAAATTTATTGCAACATTATATATATTTTTGAATGCAGGGAATGTGAGTAATATTCAGAGTCAGGTTAGACCCATGCTTAAGTCCAATAACTCAACTCAACTCAGAGTAGATAAATAAATTTTTTTAGACTCTAAAAATCCTGTCAAGCAATTTGAACAAATAATGTGATATTCGGCTCATTTACACACACACACACACACACACACACACACACACACACACACACACACAGAGCCAAATGATTCTCTCCGCTCCCTGTTTATCCAGAGTGACTCATTCGCTAATTTGCTGGTCGCCACCAGTTCATCAGACTGCGTTTTGGCACTGACACAGCTCCATCTGCACTGGCATCCAATTTAGTGAGACTTGCATCCAATACAGTGAGACTTCGGATCGGTTCCACGTGATATCCCGCATATCCAGTTTCAAAGCTTCAAAATTCTACTGTCATTGGTAAATTAGAGCTGTCAGTCACAGAGCCAGCTCTTAACAAGACTATCTGCTCGCTTTAAGTGCGTTTTTTTTTTGCCAACCATTAACATGGTTTCAAATTGAAAAAGTGCTTTAATTAGAGCCGTGGTTCTCAAAACGTGGTTCAGTGACCCCTAGGGATTCCTGTGGTATAAGCAGGAGGTCGGAGGTTTTATTAGTCTTATTTTTCACTGATGATCCAGTGGTGGAATGTTGTTATGTAGAAATTTTAATTATAAGCCTAATGGACTGGTCAGTTTAAATTGAATGGGTGGAAATTGTAATAACTTGAAAAAAATCAAAACAACAGAAATAATGGCACCTTGACTTTTGATGTACAAAGACTTAAATCCACATTGTTAAAAAAGGGAAAGATTCAGGTATAAAATCTGATTGGCTGAAGGAAGCCATTTAAAAATCCCCAATACAAGGACTGCATTCATGGCAAATTCAAAATCTGGGATTGTTTTTTTTTTTTTTTTTATTAAATATAGATTTCAAATAAAAAAAATTATATTTATGACTCAGAAAGCTTATGTTTCATATTTTAAATATTTGCTATTTAAGCTTTTTTACTATTTGTAGGCCCCTATTCAATATAAGCAATTTAGTGATCAAGGTCAAATTTTCCTCATATTCAGCCAGCACTCCGAAGCATTTGGTCTAAAGGTTTTCACACAAAAAGTGTCCCGTCACTTACAGCTCGAGTGCACGTTCTTGTCACCTCAAAAAAAAATGTCGGTATTAGAATGTATCATAAAAATTGTTGTATTGAATTTAAAAAGAGTGCAAAATAGAAATGCTTGGGCTCTCGGATATTTTGGAGACTGCATGTGTGTCATTGAATTCCTAATGAATGCAGCGGGTTTAAACAAAAAGAAATAAAGAAATAAGTTACATCCAAGCCAGGGGGGATTGTCCATACAATACCCAAATCTTTGCTTAAAATGTTGCAACCAAAACTGACTGTTAATTGCAAACTTTTATTGCCAATATCCTTAATAATATCTAGTATTGACTACATGGACAAAAGTATTGGGACACCGGACCCTTGCAGCCGTATGTTGTTCTTTCCCCAAACTGCTCTGTAGGATTCCTCTGAATGCAGTAGCATCACATTTTCCCTTTGAACTAGTAGACCATGAAGATATAGTTTACATGGTCTGGAGTGGAAGATCTTTAGTGGCCTGCTAAAGAGCTCTGAACTGAACTCAAATGAACACTCTTGGGATGAATCGGAACACTGATTACACCCCCCAGGCCCCCTCACTTCGCTTACATCAGTAGCTGATTGTACTAACACCCTCGTGGCTGAATGAGCACAAATATCCACAAGCGTACACTCAAATCTAGTGGAATATTTACATTTACAGCATTCAGCAGACGCCCTAATCCAGAGCGATTTAGAAAAGTGCTTTTGGGAACATTCTCCCGAAAGAGTAAAGGTGATTATAACAGCAAATGAGGACTAAATGAGGAATGTGTACATACAAATCTAATGGTCAGGTGTCCACAAACTTTTGACCAGACCGTGTTGATATTTTTATTTATATTTTAAGAAATCTAGGTCGCAGGCTACACGTTCGAAAAGTTGTATCATGCATATTTTGTATTTTTGTTTTTTTTTTATATTTTTGTTGTATCATACATATATTATTTGAAAAGAAAATATACCAGCCTGGCAAACACCAAAGCCTTATTATATTTTATTGTATTATATTGTAAATTCTATTCTATTTTCCTATTCTATGTTTATTCTTTCATTTCTTTATGTCATGAGCGAGTTGGAATAAGCATTTAAATGGGTCATAGTGTATTTGGTTATGCATGTGACAGAAAAGAATATTATATTATTATCTAATAAATATATTAGTATAATGATAATTATATTTAAATGTTACATTTCAATTAAAAAATAAAATCATGGTTTGAGATTTGAGAGAAAGCAAAAAGGGAAAATCTGAAATTCCTGCTCTTACCAGTAGAGAGCACTGCATCTCCAGACTAAAGAAAAACCTTATTGATACCATGTGATGCTTTGGTTTCTAGACAAACTCTAAGAGATCGATGTATTTTTTACAGGATGCTAGTGGCTCAGCTACTTGGAAAGGTCTTTTTATTTGTTTGCAAACGTACCAGCTTTAATGCTTTTACTTGTGTCAAGAAAAGATCTCATTTTATGAGATGGTATGAGGTAGTTGTAGGATATATTTAATCTTATACCCATCAAGAATGCAATAAATTATAAAAGAAAATCTTAGAACTGGTGTTTAGTGTGTTGTTTGTTTTGCCAGTGAAATTTCTTCTGGGAATCAGTCATCGAAAGTTGAGTGGTTTCAGCCTGCTATTAAAATACCCAGGCACTTTCAATCCGGTGTGAAACCTGGCCGTGAAACTCTCAGGTGTTTGACGCCCACCGTGCTTAGAAATGACTCGAACACATCACCCTGTCACGGCACGCCGCAGCCACCCGGGCTTGTGCGAAAGCGTACGCTGTAGACGTGTGTGCACCGACGTTCACCTTGTGACAGAGGCGGGTCAGATTGATGAGGCGTTCGGGTAGGACGGAGGCTGCATGAGAGCTCCAGATGGCTCATTACTACTGACAGCAGTGAGTTTTATCCCCTGCTCGGCTAAAGGTCACACTGTCCGACATTTCCGAGAGCGCAGAGCATCCACAAGTCTTTCTGGAGACGGATTACAGCGATGTACGTTACGAACACAGAGGAGAGAGAAATGTAAACATTTTAGCATTGATATCAACTTTCATTGTGCAGGATCTTAGAGTTACAATTCTATAATACAATAAAAGTGGGAGTACATCGTCTACTGTCTGATTCGATCTTTTGACAGATGTGTTGACCTTATTTACAGACATGAAAACTACAGTATATGTCTTACATATGACCTTCCTACTGTATAAAGCGATACATACTGTACACACACACACACACACACACACACACACACACACATAGTATATACTGTATATGTTATTTCAAAAAAGACTAGCTCTGTTTAAAAGAAAGTACTTTATTTATCTATGTTCTCACACAATCACCTTTAAAATAGTCCCCCTGCACAGGAATACAGCGCTCCCAGTGTTCCTGCCACTTCTGGAATGTGTCCTGGAAGTCTTCTTTTCGAAGCGTTTCAAGCACCTTCTGCTATTCATGCTAGATCTCCGCAATGGTGTCAAAACAGTGACCTTCATCTTCGGGAAGAGGGGGAAGTCCGTAAAATCTGGCGAGTAGGGTGGTGCGGAAGTGAGATCATGTGGATTGTTCTCCGATGATCATCATGCACAAGATGCTGAATGGTTTCGACCTTTTCAGGGGTTGAGCTCTTTAAAGGTCTTTCTGATCTCTCGTCGTTTTCCATCGATGTTCTTCCACTCTCGAAGCGCGCATGCCGCTCAAAACACCTCGAAACGACTCGCTACAGCGTCACCGTATGTCAAACGTATGAAATGTAAAAACATCTCTGTGGGAGATTTGCCCAGTTTCATAAAGAACTTCACCTTTTTTCTTTGTTCTAACTTCAAAATCACAAACGTGGTAACGCACGTGCTCAGAATAGCAGGATTGCATTTACACATGTGCACCGAACCGAAAGCTTTATTCTGAAAATATATAAAATTAAGTACCGTAATTTTGCGGACTATTAAGCGCACCCAAATATAAGCCGCACTACTATACTGAATTTGACACAAAAAAATTTCTAACCCAGGAAAAATCCATACATTAGCCGCTTTGTTGTTTAAGCAGCGAGGTTCAAAGTGTAGGGAAAAAGTAGCGGCTTAATACGGTACATATATTTACCATTTACAAATTTGCAATTTATAAAATTTGCTGTTTTTAAAGGTTTTTAAAGACAAAAATAACATCACATCTTTAATGTGATCTGCCTACAAACAGAAATCCTGAGAAAAAAAAGAAATATTTAATTATTGGGAGTATTTAAAATACAAAAAAAACCTACAACAACCTGATGACAAAGCAGAATTCTAGAAATGTCTGTAAAGTATAAAAAAAAGAATAATGAAATATCATATGTACATAAGTATTTAGTTTTTATTTTGTCGTTATGGCATACTGAGTGTAGATTAATGATAATTAATTTAAATATAGACACATATTTACTTATATATTATATGTATATACTAATGATGGTGATAACACCTCCACCATCACCACCACCACTAATAATAATAATAATAATAATAATAATAATAATAATAATAATAATTGCTTTCTTCATTAACAAATACACACAAGTGCTTAAACATACCAATTTTTCTAATTTATTTTTAGATATTGATTTAATTGATACCAAAATTGGTATTATGCAATAACATAATAAAATTTAATAATTTCTATTTTACTCATGTTGTGCTTAAAGTATAGAATACTAAAAACTAGTTTTTATACATTTTTTTGACAGTTTTTTTTATAAATGTAATAAATAATTCGGCAGCTTAAGAAGAAAAAAGGAAATAAATTTCACACAAGAGCATTTTTTCCACTTTATAATTGTATACGACACCTTTGAAATGAATAAAGAATCATACTTGTTAGACAGCCAGCAAATAAAATAGCAAGGTTGGGGAAATGTGAAGAATGGTTTCTATTTTATTTACTTTTTACTTGATTAAGCTAATGTAGGGTTCCCTGGTGGTCTAGTGGTTATGATGCGGTGCGCTCAATGCTGCAGCCCCGGTTCGATCCCCGGTCAGGGAACCAACCCCGGCCATTAGGGTTGCACAAGCCTTAGTGCCGGTCCCAAGCCCGGGTAAATGGGGAGGGTTGCGTTATGAAGGGCATCCAGCGTAAAAACATGTGGCAAATCAAACATGCGGATGATCCGCTATGGCGACCCCTAATGGGAGAAGCCGAAAGAAAGTTTACTTGATTAAGCTAATGTATGCATTATTTATTTATTTACAGATAAATGGCAGTGTGGAAATTGGTGTTTATTTCATATCAGTGTGTAGTCGATAATTGGGTGGTTCTTCCAGTATCCATTCAAAACTTGAACAAATGGCAAATGGCTAAAAATCCATATACATTATATGGACGAAAGTGTGTGTACACCAGACCATAAGAATCATATGTGTTATTTAAACATCCCATTCTACGTTTAGTCCTCATTTTTCTGTTATAATAATCTCCATTCTTCTGGGAAGATGCTCCATTAGATTTTTTAGTGTAAGTGTGGTGATTTGTGTTCATTCAGCCACAAGGATCTTAGTAAAGCTAGGTACTGGTGTAGGTGAGATGAGGAGCCCTGAGGTGCAATCAGAGCTCAAAAGCAGGTCACTCAAGATCTTCCAGGTCAACCCTTTTAAACCATATCTTCATATACTGTCATGCTGGAACAAGTTTGTGTCTTGTAGGTCAAGTGAAGTGAAAATGTAATGCAATATCATCCAAAAACATCCTACTGTAGACAGTGTGCTTCCAGATTTGAGGAAAAACCACATATTGGAAAAGTCAGTCTTCCCTGTACTTTTGTTCATATAGCATATTTCATAAAGCTCTTGATATGAGGTTCTTTTGTTTATTTTCAGGTGTTTTTACGTGAATTTGTATGTTCTTATAGGCAAGTATCGTTTCTATAGTCCCCTTTTATACAGATACTTCAGTGTTTACATACTTTTGTACAAGTGTGTGAAGGATAGAGTCTCTAGTGTCAGACAGATTGTCGAGGTGATTGACATGACAGAGATTAAAACCATCCCAAACACCCAGACAACACAGTTCATTCTGATTTTATGGACCCACATACCTAGCTTAAAGAGACCCGCTCCCTGTTTTCCACTTCATTAACTGATGAGGCTAATTTAATTGAAAACAACAAGTAGCTAATTCTCTGATCAATATGCATGTGCCCTTTAAAAGAAATGGGTTCATAACTCCCCAGGTGACAGTTACAACCCTTCTGCGTGTAATCTCCAAGGACTTCGAAAATCCCCAGCAAACAAATGCTAGCTGCTCAGCGGTTTCAGGGGTCTGTGAAGCGAAAAACCGAGATATCAGTATCAGGAAGCACTTTGCATAACAGTTTCCTACCAATGTACAGCCTGTCCGAGCCATATGCTGATAAAATGTTTCATTATTCACACAGCATGGCCATTATCAAGTCGAGTTGAATCAATTTTACTGTCATTCCATCCGTATAAATGTATACGGCAGGGTAAGATGTTGTGCTATCCAGAACTGCTGAGCCTGAGGCACCTCTCTGGGTGGATCTAAAGCTGGATTTACATATACAGAACATCTACTGTACATTGAATGTGCAAGAACCTGACTTTTCCAGTCATATGTGGTTCCCCAAACTGTTATCACAAAGTTGGAGGCACACAATTGTATAAGATGTTTTTGGATGGGATAGCATTAGATTTTCCCTTCACTTGATCTAGGAGACTCAAACCTGTTCCAAAATGGCAATACAAGATGTGACACATGATGCTTCTCCACCTTTTGCTTAAGGATTACTTAATATGGATCAGATCTGTAGAAATACTTGGGCAGGCCATCACTTTCAGCTTCCTCAGCAAGGCAGTTGTCATCTTAGCAGTGTGTTTAGGTCTGTTATTATGTTGGAAAACTGCCATTCGGCCCAGTTTCTGAAAGGAGGGAACCATGTTCCACAGATACCCATTACTAGCAGCACTCATGCAGCCCCAGACCATGATGCTACCACCACCATGCTTGACTGTAGGCAAGACACAAATTTCTTGTTACTCCTCACCAGGGCTTCGCCACACATGCTGGACGCCATCCGAGCCAAACAAGTTTATCTTTTTCTTATCAAACCACAGGATATGGTTCCAGGAATTCATGCTCTTGGGCAGGTTGTCTTCAGTAAACTGTTTGCGGGTTTTCTTGTGATCCAGCTTCAGAAGAGGCTTCCTTCTGAGACGACTTGTTGCAGTGTGCGGGGTACAGTATGAGCCTATATATTTGTGAGCACTGACAAGCAGACCTTCCTCTGCACCTGACACACAGCAAAAGCACTCGGCTTCTTTGTTGGACCCCTTGCGGGTCCTGTTCCGAATGGAACTTGTCTTGGAAAATCCCTGTATGACCCTGACCACCGTACTGTAACTGAGTTTCAGGGTGTTACTGATCTTCTTATAACCTCTGTCATCTTTGTGGAGAGCAACCATTCTAATTCTTAAATCCTCAGAGATTCTTTGCTATGAGGTGCCATGTTGAACATCCAGTGGTCAGTATGAAACTTGTAGTTAAAGTACCAAATTTTAACTGCTTTAATTATATACACACATTAATACACACATTTGTATGTTCCTGTGAAACAGACAAAAACATAAAGATGATGAATAGGACATGTGGCTTTGCATGATTAAGTGACATACAGCTGTTATTACTTAGGGTGTACTTACTTTTGTTACCAGCTATTTAGACAATAATGGCTGTATGTTGAGTTATTTTGAGAAGACAGTAAAACTGTACTGCTTTACAAACTGCACATTGACTACTCTAAAATATATCCAAGTTTCATTTCTATAGCATTGTCCCTTGAGAAGATGTACTAAAATGGTTGGCGAACTGTGAGGGGTGCACTTACTTTTTTTGAGACGCTCTCTCTCTCTCTCTCTCTCTCTCTCTCTCTCTCTCTCTCTCTATATATATATATATATATATATATATATATATATATATATATATATATATATATATATATATATATAGTAGAGAGACAACAAAGAGAAGTATGGATTGCTTTTCCTATTGTATTTTTTCTTTGTTTCCTCCTGTTTATAGCAACACAACTGCTTTTCCAGAATAGAAAAAACTGCATCATTATCAATTCCTCCCATCCAGCAGCAGGAATTCTTTGATTCTTGTCTTCAAAGACCTCCATTTTATTTGGTCATTATTTCTGCCGGAGAAGTTTCTCCGAGTCGAATGAAAGACTGAGAGCGTGGCCTTCCTGCGAATAACACAGCGGTAGAATAATTGATGCTTCCCAGTGGAACCCGAGATTGAGTCTGTACACTTTCATAACACACACACGATTGTCATAAACACACCGTGCTGCCGGTGTAGGAGCGATTCCTGAGATATGGGGGATGACATTTACAAGTACAATTTCCTTTATTTTGAAACCCATAGGAATTACTATGATGTTATTTATATAAAGGGGAAAGAAATAAAGGACTAAGGGTTTATTCATTGCTTTTGCATTGAGTTTAGGTTTCTGGATGACATATCTGTAGGACATGATATCTAAGTACTCAGGATCGATCGAATTAACGATTCTCTGTTTTTTCCGCCGGGTTTTTTTTCATGATTCTTACAGCCACTTAGGAAATTTAATAATGCCATATCTTTGCTATATCATGCTTGTGTATATGCTTAAAACCTATTTTTAAACAGGATTTATTTAAAGGATGTGTGCAAAAACTGGAGCGTTGTCATAAACATGCATGAACAATAAAGCAGCTGGTAACATCATAGAATGTAGAAAGTCACAGAGAGCGTATATTTCGCAAAAGTAATTATGAATAAAAATCTAATTAAATAGGTAGAGTTTGTGTGTGTGTGTGTGTGTGATTGAGAACAGATGAGGAATTGCAAACAAGAGCATTCTGGGAATTTGATTCCTGGTTGGTCATATGTAGAGGCCCAAGTGGCTGCTGGGAATTTATGGCTGCACTTTATTATTACTTATATATTGTGTAACAATACATAAAATCCACTGTTCGTACCTCAGTTTTTTTCACGGTTCTGTTCAATTTCGTTACAGTTAAGGGGAAGAAATCTGTACCTTAAATCGCTGGATAATTTACATTTTTAAAAGAATTTTAAATAAAATGAATGCTTGGTTGAATAATATATGAAATAAAATTTTATAATATTTAATAATAATTTTTTTTTTATAAATCTAATTAATGCAAAACACTCTTATTATATTAATTAAATTGAGGAATTAATTGAATTGGCAAATTAAATAAAATGATATGATTGGAAAATATAAATAGTTTACATTTGTTAGACCCCATTTGGTAACACGTTTTACAACGACCTACCAGTCGTATTCCGACGCAATACAAATCGTATTTCGGGTACGGAGTGAGGAGCCACAGTGACACTGCACTAACTCTCGTTTCTTTTTTATACCCTTGCCATTGTTGTGTATGCTTTCAAGTTTAATAATGATTATAAAAAAAAAAACAGTGACTCTGCACTCAAAGTGTGAGGTGAAAACTAAGCAAACTTGCGGTCTGCCACTTAATAGATAACTTAATAGGGAACTGGGAACCGAAAGCTCTGTACCGAAAGGGTTCAGTACTAATACATATACCTTTACACACTTAATACACACACACAGATTTTCCTTTTTTTTTTTTTTTTTTCCCTCTCATACAACTCAGTAGAACCAAAAGCTGAAAGGGCATGAACTCACATCACCTGCCAGATTAATAGACATACTGACACTTTAACAATGCATGTCTGATGCACATATTTCTACTCTATATAACATTTCAGCTGAGTTTTCTGATCTGAAATGGCAAATGAATAATACATTTATTCATCCAAATCATGCCTTTGATAAATAAATTCGACTGTTTTGTAATTAGGGAATCCTGCAGCCCTCCCTCCATCACTCGCTTGTATTTTTTTTTTTTTCGACTTAATTGAAGCTTGGTGTGCGCTACAGCGGCACTGAGAAACCGATCACTGCCAAAGAGATTTCACTGCTGAAATTAGCCACAGGCACTTTGGCTTTGTGCTCTGCTTTATAGCATTCGTCTCCCCTTCTCTTTTTTCCCCCTATTTTTCACACTTTTTTTTCCTTCTCTCTCTCTCTCTCTCTCTCTCTCTCTCTCTCTCTCTCTCTCTCTCTCTCTCTAACACTGTACAAACGTTCCAGATTACTGCTGCCTGAGAGAGGCTTAAGAGGGAGGAAGAAAGACGCACAAGACGAAAACATGCGGAGTCTTCAGGGAATTGAACAGAAAATGACTGGAGAGCTCGTTCAATCAAACTCAGCTTCAGCGTGGATGCTACGGCACTACAGCTCTGTTCAACAGAATAAAAATAACAATAACAATCTATCTAATAATCTGTCTGTCTGTCTGTCTGTCTGTCTGTCTGTCTGTCTGTCTGTCTGCCTTTCTATCTTTCTGTCTGTCCGTCCATCCATGCGTACACCTACCTCCCTCCCTCCCTCCCTCCCTCCCTGTCTGTCTATCTATCTATCTATCTATCTATCTATCTATCTATCTATCTATCTATCTATCTATCTATCTATCTATCTATCTATCTATCTATCTATCAGTCCATTAGTCTCGCTGTCAGTATGGCAATTTTCCTGCCTATTCATTCATTCATTCATTCATTCATTCATAGTCATCCATTGTTTCAAATGAGTTTGTCTGTATTTTAGTGTTCCACTTTCTATTCATACATTTATGTATCTGCTTGATTGTCTGTCTGATTATGTATCTGTCTTTGTATCTCTGTTCATGCCCAACCACTCATCTATCCATCCATCCTTCCATTTATCCATCTATCCATCCATCCATCCATCCATCCATCCATCCATCCTTCTATCTATCTATCTATCTATCTATCTATCTATCTATCTATCTATCTATCTATCTATCTATCTATCTATCTATCTATCTATCTATCTATCTTTGTCAACCCATCGGTCTTCCTGTCTCTCGGACAATTCCCCTGCCCTTTCTTTCATCCTCCCATTCTTTCATCCATCCATTGTTTTAAATATGTTTTGGTCCATATGTCTGTGTATCTGTCTCTGTGTCTCTGTCCAACCACCCATTCATCCATCAATCTATTTATCTGTTTGTCCATCCATTTGTCTGTCCATTCGTCAGCTTATTTACTTAAGACTGTTTTTTTTAGTTCTCTTTCTATAACACAGTGTGAAAACACATCTTCCAACAATGTGATTTATCCTCATAGCAAGAAAAACGAGAGAAACACAGTTTGTGACCCAGATTTGTAGTGTGTCCATGACCCTTTTGTGTGTGTGTGTGTGTGTGTGTGTGTGTGTGTGTGTGTGTGTGTGTGTGTGTGTGTGTGTGTGTGTGTGTGTGTGTGTGTGTGTGTGTGTGTGTGTAAGTGGGTTGTTAGTGACAGGCATTCTGTGAACTGTAAAGATGTAAATAAAAAGAAACAAGTCAGTACAGGAAGGTCAGATGAAATGTCTTAATATATCACAGAAATGTAGAAATGTAAAGAATGTCTGTTCTACTTTGATGTGTGTAAATGTGTGAATGTGTGTGTGTGTGTGTGTGTGTGTGTGTGTGCGTGGACGTGTGCGTGCGCGTCTTGGCGTGTGTGTGTGTGTGTGTGTGTGTGTGTGTGTGTGTGTGTGCACATACAAATGGAAAAGGTCTCAGGCTGGGCATGGAAGCGGTTGATTAGATGGGACTTCCAAAGGGGGCTAATTAACATCTGTCACTCAGCAGGAATCAGTGGTGTAGAGGGGCTGAGGTGGCAGTGCCATGCTGCCAACGCCGCTGCCAATTATCTATCAACTCATCAGAGAACCATGTTAAAAAGCACGGATTAGCCATGCAGGGGAATTGTATAATCAACTAAATCACGATTCAGATTAATATGTGACGGTTAATATTAGTGTGTGTATATACTACAGGTGTAACACAATACCGCTTAATATATCTGTATCAAAAAGTTTTTACCTTACCTGTTTGTACCTTTCTATTTTGTGACAAATTATGTTGCTTCTATTTCCCAAAATATAAATTATAGCACTACTATGACTCTGACTGGGCAGGTACTAAAGATGAATAAATCTTTTTGTTTAATGAACTTCCACCCATGCACATGATGTTAAAAGTTGCTCATCAAGGACAAACTTACACTTATAAAAGAAAGAACATCTTATAAATTTTTAGCACCACATTATCTGTGTAAAGCTGCTTTGAGACAATGATCATTGTTAAAAGAGCTATACAAATAAAAATACATTGAATTGAAAAGATTTGTAGCATACAGGATCCCAGACCAGATGTACATCTCGACTCTTCACCAGAGGATCTGAGAATTAGTAATGTAGTAACAATTCATGAATGTTTTGTTTATTTTGAACGAGTCTTTAATATGACTCCGAAATAGACTCGTTCATTTTAGCTGGAAGCGCATAAGCAAAGCATCGCAAAATCTCCGTAGGTCATGTACAGGAAACGGAATAAAATAGTTTACCTCTCGACTCTCCTAATCCGAGTCGTGCATTCTTTTATCGCTCAACTCCCATATACGCTATGCAGTGCATTACACGGGAAACAGAATTGAGTAGTTTATCTCATGAGTCCTTTGGGCGAGTCTTTTTTCATGTTACTCCCATGGACGCTATCAAGGTGATTAAAGAACAGAATAAACTAAATGACCCAAAAAAGATTTGATCCAATCCTCCCATCAATATTGAGAACACATTAATGCTGAGAATAGAAAACCTGGATATTTTGAATAATGCATTAGTATTTGTTTACAGTTACATCCCTAAATCACATCTCGTCATGTAAAGAACGTTAAACAGATACAAATACAGGTTTTGAGAGAGCTTCAATAACCAAAAAGTAATTCAGTGCAAAATGGTCATCCAAAATGTGATCAAACTTGATTAGATCGAACGCGATCATAACCAGGGAAAAAAAACACTTCAGCAATTAAGTGTCAAACAAGTATTACAGCTTGGCAGCAGTCAAAGGACAGTGAATGTATTAATTCGTATTGTTTCCTTGAATAAATCTTTCTTTCGGCTTCTCCCATTAGGGGTCGCCACAGCGGATCATCCGCATGTTTGATTTGGCACGTTTTTACGCTGGATGCCCTTCCTAACACAACCCTCCCCAATTTATCCGGGCTTGGGACCAGCACTAAGGCTTGTGCAACCCTAAGGGTTGGTTCCCTGACCGGGGATCAAACCCGGGCCGCAGCGGTGAGAGCGCCGCATCCTAACCACTAGACCACCAGGGAACCTTGCTTCCCTGAATGAAGGTCCTTTATATAATATAGTTTATTTGACTGTGTGTTTTTATATGTGGAATAGGGTACACTTGTGCTGATTTAGTTAAAGGGAAAGTCCGAGTGTGTGTGTGTGTGTGTGTGTGTGTGTGTGTGTGTGTGTGTGTGTGTGTGTTCTAGAGTCCAGTGTAGCCATTTTTAAACTCTGTGGTATTTGGAGAGGATTTGACTTAAGTCCAGTAGTGATGTGACAATCTATGTATTGTATATATATATATCCATCTGCAGATTACTGTACATATCCACCCTTATCTATTACAGCACCTGCTATCCAAGTTGATTTTTTTTGCCCACTGCAGTCTCAGATTCCTATTTTTGTCTGACACAATTGGAACTCAATATTCTTTCGAGCTGCTTTTCTGCCTACCACGTTTTTAAAGAGTAGTGATTTGAATTACTTTAGAGTTTGCACTTACAGAATCGACACTCACTGGATTTTTGTTGTTGTTGTTGTTGTTTGCATCATTCAGTGTAAACTCGCAAAATCTCCAAACATCAGCAGTTTCTAAAATATTCCAACCCACCCATCTGCCAGCAACACCACTGAGATTAGGTTTTACCTCATTCTGGTGTTTAATGTGGGCATTAAGAGAAGCTCTTGACCTTTAACTACATGATTTTATGCATCTATGGAGGCATGTCTGTCTGACAAAAGCTCCATCACCAAAATAATAACTGGTCTCTGAGTGCTCCCTGTGCGGTGATGGACAAAGGGCTGACAATTGTGTACAGCAACAGATGGGCAGTTAGTAATTATGTAGAACCATTAAGTACCCTGATGTACACTGGGTGTAACTGAATAAATGGCCAATCAGTGTAAATACACAATGCATGTATCTAATAAACTAGTATTATGCCTGTGTGTTTGGGTTACATACAGTATAGTCATAATTCAAAGAACAAATATCAAAAACACTCCCAGCTGAAGAACATCTAGTCATGATCTCGAAAACGTCCCTGACCCCTGGCCAACCTGAAACCAGCCAAAAGATCTTATGAATCATTCATGAGAAATCTTTCGCTCCTTTAAAGTGAATAAAGACATTCACGGAAACCTGTAGATGCTATCAGAGACGGAACATTCTGGAATGTTTTATCGTGCGAGCTCGCAAAGCAGTATAAAGAGCTTGCACATGTTGAACTCAATAGGAGTTTGAAGAGCAACTCATGAGTCACTCGCGAGCGCCCGAAGATCGCACCGCTTTTGCTGAGCATCTGTCCTACTTCATCAGCAACCTGGCCTCGGCTGAAAGCAGAGGTGGAAAGAGTAAGAAAATATTCTACTCAGGGAAAAGTCTGACATTTTACTTAAGTAAAATAAAAAGAAGCTCATTTAAAATTTACTCTGAATAAAATTACTTTTTTTATAATTGGGGGGTGGGGTAGGGGATTCTAGTGAAGTTCAAAAAGAACAAGGGGATACAAATCTAGTCTAGTCTAGTTATGCACTTTCACAGAAAATAAAAATCTCGTATTATAACGTCATTTATGATAATGAGAGAAATCGCAAATGCATTGAACAGCTTTCGATTTGACAGCATTTCGCTTTCAGCTGGGTCTGCATCACTAGCATCTGTATTGTCCGTCTCCATCTTTCTTTCTTGTGGGTTCAGCATGTTTTTTCTCCGTCTATCAATCAATCAGTGCTGTAGTTTGCACTCCTTATCCACTACACATTTCTTTTCACACCATCTTAACTCACATTTGCACTACTCTACATTCCACCCATATTTATACTGTATATAGTGTATCATACATACATTAATACTCATACATAACTATATAATTTGAGTATATTATCTTCTGACATGTCTATCTATTACCTACTGCACCTTCTGTACATTTTTCACCCTCATCCCTGTATATATGGACCTCATACCCTATTTATCTACTGTTATCTATTGTAAATAGGTCACTTATGCACTTCTGGTTAGATGCTAACTGCATTTCATTGGCTCTGTACATGTACCTTACACAATGACAATAAAGTTTAATAAAATCTGATTTAATCTTGTTTCTGGGGTGCGATTTTCTATATTTTTCCCCCCTTTGCATTATTTTTATTTTAGTTATGTTTTTAAGTCAGTAACAGATACAATGTAGTTAAATACAATACTTAAAACATACTTAAGTAAAAGTAAAATCACAGATTTTTAAACCTATTTTAAAACATAAAAGTGCACAAAAAAACCCTACTCAATTACGGTAACGCGAGTAACGGTAATTTATTTCTTTCCACCTCTGCATCAGAGTAACAGTGCTGTTAGACAGCTATGAGTTAATCAAGCATATTTAGTGTAAGATGACTAAAGAGGAAAGTTTGGATTGGGGGGATGAGGGGAAACACTAGATAATTAACTCAGTAATGACAGTGGTATAATTAGTGGGCCATCCCCTTCAGACTGTATCAGTAAACCCATAACGACTCCTTTATTCATTTCAGGAGATTAAAAGAGACGAGGAACGTGGTCTCGGTGAAGGATTTTTCCCATCGCTCGTCACTGATGCTGCCTGAGGCGACTGGCTCCGTTTAGAGCCCCTGTCATGGAGCTCGGCTGAGGCGGGACATTTACTAGCAAGATAAAAAAAAAAGGCTGGAGAGAAAAAGAAATCTTCCTGGTTTGCTGTCTGGACTTTTTTTTCAGTTGGGGGAAGAAGACAGATGGATCGATAAAACTGTTAAAAATGGTGGTTTGGCTCACTTAAATAGGATGTGTGATTAACGCAGTTTAATACTGTCTGTTATATTTTATAATATTGCCCTTGTTGCTGATAAACATTTCACTGTATAATACTATGTTTTATTGATTAACAAGCTACTATTATTCTTAATGAGCTTATCCGGCTAACAATTAACTTTGCTAGCAAACATGAATTAATATCCATTTAAAAGGATATCTACCATTTTAGGTTCAGGTTCAATCTAATGTTTTTCCTGATCTTTGTCAGGGTCGATTCAGAACCTATCCCAGGAATACACACTGAATGGGATGTCAGTCAGTCACAGGGCATCATGTTTACACAAATTAGCACTGGGGTAGTTTAGCTTGTTGCATTCTACAGGATCCCAGGCTCATTGTTCATCTTTACATTGTACATGTGTAATCAAATGCCCTGAGAAACAAAAAATACATATATATATCCAAATACTGTAATTACATTTGGCCACAGTTACATGCCTACTACCACATCTATCTATCTATCTATCTATCTATCTATCTATCTATCTATCTATCTATCTATCTATCTATCTATCTATCTATCTATCTATCTAAAAATACATTTCATTCTATCCCAGTCAATTAGTATCTATCTGTCTGACATTTTCCCTGCCCTACTTGTCCTTCCTTCCTTCCTTCCTTCCTTCCTTCCTTCCTTCCTTCATTCCTTCCTTCCTTCCTTCCTTCTTCCTTCCTTCCTTCCTTCATTCATTCATTCATATCTATCTGTCTGTCTGTCCATCTGTCCGTCCGCCCGTCTGTCCTTCCATCCATCCATCCATCCATCCATCCATCTATCTATCTATCTATCTATCTATCTATCTATCTATCTATCTATCTATCTATCTATCTATCTATCTATCTATCTATCTATCTATCAAATACATTTCATTCTATCCTAGTCAATTAGTATCTATCTGTCTGACATTTTCCCTCCCTTGTTGTCATTCCTTCCTTCCTTCCTTCTTTCCTTAATTAATTCATATCTATCTATCTATCTATCTATCTATCTATCTATCTATCTATCTATCTATCTGTCTGTCTGTCTGTCTGTCTGTCTGTCTGTCTGTCTGTCTGTCTGCCCGCCCGCCAGCCTGTCCGTCCGTCCGTCCGTCCGTCCGCCCGCCCGCCAGCCCGTCCGTCCTTCCATCCATCCATCCATCCATCCATCCATCTATCTATCTATCTATCTATCTATCTATCTATCTATCTATCTATCTATCTATCTATCTATCTATCTATCTATCTATCTATCTATCTGTCTGTGTATGCGTATGTATTTACTGTAGTTATGTATAATATGTTTTTATCTGTTTATTACATCATTATATCTACCTCTTGCAGCTCGGCTGTTGACTTTTCCACTATAGCTTCAGATTCCTGTTCTTGTCTGATAGGAAAAAGTTTTTGAGTTGCTTTTCTGCTTACCACGTTTATAAAGAGTGGTAATTTTAGTTACTGTACAGTTTGCACTTACAGAGCTGCCACTCACTGGATTTGTCATTGTTGTTGCAGTTGTTTGTCACATTTTAAGGCTATCGCAAAATAGTGTGTGCGACTAATGCCTGTTCTACCCAAGCACAACGTCCCAGTGATGTTTCCGTCTTTCTTTTCTTTCATTTTAAGGTCTGTTTTTTTGTTTTTATTAGTCCTATTTCGGGAATATATCCAGGATGAGATTGCAGTTTGTCACAGTGCATCATGTTTGCACAATTTGGTACTGGGAAAGTTTAGCTGGGCCAGATCATCTGTGGGCAGGTTTCTGGGAAGTGGGAGGAAACCAGAAAACCCTGAGGAAATCCACAGGGATATGCAGAGCAGATGTGATAGTATCCCAGGCTTAAGAGATATTTCATGCCGTATGTAAAATATCTTTGCTGAACTCGATATTGATTGTTTAAAACATTTACATGAAATTTATTGTGAGATTTATTATTGATTCTTTGTTGTTAGTTGCTTTGTTAGTTCTGTTAGTGTTCAACTGTTGGTTGGATTTGTACTTAAATGTAATCAGATTTCTCGGAAGAACGACCTTAGAGCCTTGAGTAAATTTTGTGTTTACACACACACACACACACACACACACACACACACACATATACACTAGCCCTTAGAGACTTGTTCACGCTCCTGGCTTATCCAACCTCTTACCCGAGCGAAACAAAAACCCAGAATGCATCACTTCACCTCCACAACTCGCTGGGCAAATAAGTCCTTAAAGATGTAAATGCCAAATTTGAACGTCTTATTCCAAAGGCTGTGTTTATTCGAACGTGCACAAGTGATTCCATTGTGCTTCTTATGACTCAAACGCTTTCTCACTTTCACCTGAACTGCTTTTAACCTTCTATTTGAGCCGGCTCGAAAATTTGAAGCCATTGTACATGTCAGCACAACATCTCATCCAGACTTGTGTACAGTAATTGAGCCCCTGATCTAGACAAATAACCCAAATCATAATCCTGACTAATTATAATTATTATAATTACACAAGATGATTGTAATTATTTATATAATGCCTTACATCTAAATTGCAGTTTAAAATGCTCACTGGTGTGTGCAAGAATAGAGCTTGATGTACAGTAAAATAAATAAATAAAAATCATACGTTTATAGCAAAAGAAGCCCTGACTAGCCACTTTATTATGAACACCTGTAAGCCTGATTATTTATGAGACAAATTAATCAGATCATCAAGTGGCATCAAAACACCACATGAAATCAGATATACAGTAAGTCAAGGAATCGAAATATCAGAATAAGGGAAATGTGAACTCTTTGACATGGTTGTCAGTGACACATTGAGAGGATTGAATATTTTCGATAGACATAAAAGGTCAGTAACATCATTGAGTATAAAAAGAGTGCATTAAAGAGTGGAAAAAGGTTCACCAATTTGTAATAAATTGCATCAGAATAATGTTCAATCACATACAATTGTATGTGATATACAAAAGACTTTGAATATCTCATCATGTACAATACATATCTTCAAAATATTTTAAGAATAGAAAAAAATCCCCGTGTGCTAATAGTAAAAAATCAATATTTGATGCCTGTGATCATCGGGTCATGAGGCGGCACTGCGTTAAACACTGGCATTATTCTTTAATTGAAATCACTGCATGGGTTTAGAAACAACTCCAAAAATCTTTGTCTGTGAACACAGTTCATTATTTCATTCATAAATGCAGGCAAATCTTTATCGTGCAAAGAGGAAGCCATATGTAAACAGGATCCAGAAATTCCATCATCTTTTCTAAGTCAACGCTCTTTTATAATTGGAGGCAAAATGCAAAACTGTTGTCAGATGAATTGAAATTTGACATTTATTTTGGACACTGTGTCCTCTGGCTTATTAATAGTGCTCAGTTCAGAAGTCTGCATCTCTGGGAGGTATGCATTACTGCTTATGGAATGTGCAGCTTGCACATCTGGATAGGCACTGTTTTACACCTAGTACGGGTGTTTTTAGAGCAGCATATGCTTCCATCTAGATAAAAAAATAAAACATTTCAGGGCAGGTTTTTAATATTTCAGCAAGACAATAATAAATTGCATACTGCATTTATTATAACAGCATGGCTTAATAGTAGAAAAGTCCATGTGCTAAAAATAGCCTGATTGCAGTCCAAACCTTTTACAAATTGAAAACATTTGCCACATCAAAAAATGAAAAATATGACAAAGAAGACCCAGGACTGTTAAACAGATGGATTCCTATATTAGATACATTTTACACAGTGTCCCAACTTTCGTGAAATTGTGGTTATAATAATAATAATAACTATTATTATAATTATTGTTAGTAGTAATAGTAGTAATATATTTTTTAGTAATAATTATTTATTGTTATTTATTTTGATTATGTCAGTGCCACCATATGTGCAGATATACAGAGGACTCAAAATACCATTTCTCTCTTATATCAATTCTCAGTTATTTCAATAATTTTTATTTTATGTTGATGTAAAAAAAATTATAACAGGTGTATGTATTTAAATTTTTTATTAATAAAATTGTGATTTATTTATTATTTTAACTTATAATGTGTTTACTTAGGTTAAATGGCATAACATAGTTGAAGCTTAGTTTTTATTCATACTTATGATTTATAAAATGACAAGTACATGAACAAACTACCAGTAAAGCCTCATGAATGTGTTCCAGATTTTTAGGAGCTTCAAAAAAAAAAGGGAGCTTGCTTTCTCCCTTGTTTTTTGTCTTTCCTTTTTTCCCCCATTCACTAAGCCATCATTGATGACCTCAAAAACTCTATTTGGAACACACCCTGTCAGACATTCAGAGGTGAAGTAGAAGTTGCCAAGCCGTTACAAGCTTTCAAAACAGCAGCACAAGTAAACACAGTGAGCCATAATCCTTGTCTAGTTTGTGTAATTTGTGTCTGTTCCATATTTTTAGTTTTTTGGATAATTAAATAAAACAAAGTATTTATCAGTCTAGTCAGCATGAGGGAAAATTTATCTTGTAGTACGAAAAAACAAAAACAAAAAAAAACAGCCATAGTAAAATGATCACTGTAGATGTAAATGTCAACAGAGGAGAATATCGTGCTAAAGATATTTACGCTGCTTTGTATTAGCATTTTGTATTCACTGATTTAGTGTTTGGAAAGTGTTGCAATGCCATATTCTTTAATCCATCATTTATAAATAGATTCTATGCATTCAAAAAATTTGCTATTTAGTTCGTAGCCAAACCCTGATTGACACTTTTCCAGAATTTTCCTCCGAACCATATTTCATAGTTCCTTTAAAAAAAAAAAAAAAATACACTAAAGAAACGAAACTCCTAACCACCAAATGTAGCAAATCATGTGGCCATGTGCACTCAATGCTGTTTAAAATAGGTGTTTTATCGAGATCATGTTACACACAGGTAGACTTGATTTCGTTAATCGTGCGACTCTTTAATGACATTGCTGACATTTTAAATCTGTACTACTGTTAATGTCTCACCTTTTTCTGTCATTTTGTATATATATTTTATAGCATAATATTTTTTATACTTCTATTTTATACTTCATAGTTTATTCTTTTATACTTTATATTTTGTATATTTTTTTATTATTATATATTTTTTGATTTATTATCTATTTCTATTTGTTCAGTATTGGACAGTGGTAAAAAGCATTTCACTACACAGGGTTCCTGCTTGGTCTTAAAAAGTAAAAAAAAAAGTCTGAAATCTAAATTTTACGCCTTAAAACTTAAATTCGGTGTTCGAAGAATAATTTTAAATGGATTTTAATTTTCCGATGTCCACGTAACGCGACCTTGGTGTTTTAGTTCTTCTTTCGCTAGTCCAAATATAATTCTCTATATTACAATTACAAGTGAGACCAATATGCAAACAGCCAATCGGCTTTTATCATGAGTGTGAATCTTTTGTACCACAAATGTAAAACGGATTTTATTTTCGTCTGTTTCCGTCTATTTTCTTGATACGCGGCTTAAAACAATTTGAATTTAGGATTTGTTTCAGGCTAGTTGCTAACAATGTATTTGTGTGTTTTTGATATCATGATATACGTCTTAAATTTAACTAATAATGGTCTTAAAAGGGTCTAAAAAAATGTTTACATTTGACTAGCTACATGCTACATGTCGTACTCTGTATGAATGTGTATTTTGATTTTGATTTGGGGGGTTTTCAGCAATTATGGTAAATACTTACAGAATGCAATCACAACATTAAAAAAAAAAAGTTTATTTCAGGATATTTTATATGTTTATAAATGTTTATACAGTTATATTTTGTATGTTATATAGTATATTTTGTATTTACATCATTTAATTATTCATGATTTATAATCTAGGATTATTTTAGCTCCGGCTGAAAATTTCAAGTGAGATAAGCAGGAGAGGAAAACATGCACAAGGCACAATAGGTAATATGAATTGAAATATTAGCACACAACAAATATTCCTTCATGGCTAGCCCATAAAATAAATTCCTTACACATCATATTTGTTATTGCTCGCTTGAGGTGAAAAGTGTCATTTTTCCCTTTTTTTCTGTTTCTTTATTGTCAAAAACAAGGTGACAAGGGCAGGCATGGCAGTGTATCAGTGTGAGCTATTGTTAGCTACAGCAGTATCCTCCATACTGCTGCTGCTACCTGACCAATGTGAAATCCATCAGCGAAGCATCCATTCGTGTAACGTGGCGAGAAGTCATTCCACCTGAGAAATTTATCTCTCCGAGCCCTTCGTGTTATTTCAAGGCGAGATTAATATCGTAGTCGTCGTCTCTGCTGTGAATTATAAGAGGGCAATCCTCAGGCAATGCAAAATATGCAAGAAAAGAACAAAAAATATCCCCGGAATAAAAACGTGTGTTTTTGTAATACGCCACATGAACCGTGACCGACATACCATCCTGCAGCTCTCCAAACTGTTATAATGTCAACAGCAAGCATATGTGGGCCTGTGTCGTGGCCTGTTTTCTAGCAACATGGTTTTTAGAGGAGTCAGCTGAACATTTGTATCAGGAAGTAAACGGAGCAGACAGGTTCCTGACAACATGTTTACGTGTGCAAGGCTTCCGTTACGCCTTCGGGGAAATTAATGCATAAAAGAGTTTCCCTTTAAACGTATTAAAGACTCACAGCTGTTCGTGATCAGAGTCATATTTTTTTAGGGGTTTTGATCTAGCTGTAGTACAATCCAGAAAATTCTCGGATTTTTTTTTTTAAGAAATTTGATCAAATCGCTGAAGGCATAAATTAACAGTTACATGCAAAATACACATTTTGAGCTGTATATCATAAATACATCCATCTTATTACATCATTTAAGTCCAATCCAGTGGATTCTGGGGGTCAGGGCCCCATCAACAGATCCCTTTGTCACTGTGATGCATGTTATTGCACAGTGTTTTTTCATATAAATTATAGACAGATAGAGGTAGCGCCTAACTTAGGATGGAGATGCGTTGCAATGATCTCATTGTGATTTGAAAATATTGGAAGTCTAGACATGGCCTAGCCTACTCAAGAGTTTCTCAAGAATACTAATCAGTATGGTGAAGCATACTGCAAATTACAGTCTATAATTTAGACAAACTGAGCGATTTACAGTACCATAATGTATTAAAAGTTTCAGCGGGCACGTGGATGAGTGGCAGTTTTGCGAGTGGAGGGTGAAGGTGGATGCGCTCTGTTACAGTGTCTGACAACTCTGATCAAAAGGAGCTAAAATTGGGCTTTGAAACACCAAAAATACAGAAAAAACGTGCTCTAACAACGAAACAACTGAACTCTGTTGACGACTGGCATGAATAAAGCATCTCACAAGGTGGAACATGCATACATCAGTGCAGCAACTCAACATATCGCTATTGTAAGATTGTTAAATCTTAAGTCGAACCACCTCAACTGGGATTTTCTGTATTTTAAATAAACAGCAATGTTCACTATCTGAGCACTTTATTAGAAATATAACTAATACTATTCATTATATTATAATATTATAATAACTAATACTCTGTATATGGAAACACCACTTCATTGCTACACTTCCTCCACTGCATCAGATTTAAAACACTGATGTTCTCCTACAATGCCAAAAACAGACTAGCCCAATTCCACCTCAGTACTTATTCCACCCAGCATTGCACCTAGCTCCCTCTGATCCTCAACCACTGCTCGACAGGTCCCACCATCTCTCAGTATACAAGGAAGACATGCTTCATGATTCTTCTTTGTTCTGGCACCCTGGTGGTGGAACGAACTTCCATGTGATGTCCAAACAGCTCTAGGAGTCTCTAGTCAACTCTTCCAGCAATACTTAATTTAGCTTCTTCTATTAAAAGAGACTTTTCAAACTATTTTCTTTCCCCATCAGATTTCTAGACTTACTAATATATAGGCTGTCAGTTGTTCTGGATGAGGGCATCTGCCAACTCCAAGAATATAAAAGTGTTTGGTAGCACCTGTTTTCCTCTCAGAACTGCTTTAATTTGGTGCATTTGGTTAATTTGGTTTATCTGAGATTCTTTTCCATGTAGACATGATTGCTTCCTGCAGTTCCTGCAGATTTATAGTTTATAAAACCAGTTTGAGATGGTTTTTACTTTGTCATTGGTGCATTTTGATGCATACAATATGACAAGATAGTATTCCCCACACCGTTACTTCACCACCACCAGCCTGGACTGTTCTCACAAGGCAGTTTGAGTTCATGGATTTATACTATTATACTACCATGTTGTGATCCTATTATCTGTGTGCATCAGGAGAAATCAAGATTTATTGGACCAGGTTAAGTTTCCAGTCTTCAACTGTCCAGGTTTGGTGAGTCTGTGCCCACTGACTTACTGCGTTTTGTTCTTGGATGACATATGGGGAATCCTGAGATGGTCTTCTGTTGCTCTAGCTCAACTGCCTCATAGTTTGATGTGCATTCAGAAATGTTTTTTTTCTGCTCAATACAATTGTACAAAGTAGTTATCAGAGTTGCCGTAGTCTTTCCTTTAGCCTGAAGAACTCTACCGAGTTTAATGTCAATCTCTCTCATCAACAAGGTGTTTTCATCTGCAGAACTGATGCCCACTGGATGTTTTTTTTTTATTGCACAATTCTGAGTACACTCTAAAGCCTTGTGTGTAAAAATCCCCAGAACAGCAGTTAGAGAAATACTCAAAACAAACCCATTTGGCAGCAGCAATCATGCCAATCATACCATGGTGGTGTGAGCAGGATGTTCCTAATAAAGTGTTCAGTGAGTGCATATTGAAACAGCCCAAAGTTTGATAGCAAGTGTGTCAGTGAGAAGGAGTAAGACGCTTCCGAATATATTGACTGACATAATGTAACGTGTGTATTACTGAAAATATTAACATTAAAATGCTGAAAATGTTTGCCCTGGTTATTTTATATATTCTACATTTCTAAAAAAAAAAACACAGGAAATCAGTATAAGTTAAATACAAAACACAATATTTTAACATGATATCAGAACACATATACGGCGATAGTTTCTTCAGCTTTTCAGTTTAGCAATTTGTGACCCCAAATATTAAAAGCTTTTATTTCAGCACACTGAATCAACAGAAAGCTAAATGTGGATTGGAAACTTGTGCATTAATTTGAACATTTTAGAAACCATGCAGTCATGTTCAAGTTGTCAAATTTTAATAAAATCTGACAATCCTCATGAATGTGTATATCATCAATATTAATATCATCATCATTATCAACATCATCATCATCATCATCATCAACAGCATCATCATCATCCTTCTTTCTTCTCCTCCTTATCATCATTATCAACATCATCTCAGCATCGACACCATTATCATCACCATCATCATCAGGATAATCTTCATCATAATCCCAACATTATTAATATTAAAATCATCAACAAAAACAGTATTATTAATAATAATAATAATAATAATAATAATAATAATAATAATAATCTCACAGCATGGAATATTAAATTTTATTTATTTATTTATTTATTTATTTATGCATCTATCTATCTATCTATCTATCTATCTATCTATCTATCTATCTATCTATCTATCTATCTATCTATCTATCTATCTATCATCTATTTATTTATTTATTTAATTCAGAAGATTATAAACTCTGACGTCGCCTGCTCGCGCCGGTACTTTTTGACAGTAAAAGTGGGCGGAGCCACTTCGCCGTAGTCGCCCTATTGAATTCCCTCTCCCTGCTCCAATGACAGCTCTCAGCGCGCCGAGACTCCGCCCACCGCGCGGCTGCGTGTGGTTGAGCGGCGAGCCAGGCAGTGGAGGCTTTCTCTCCTGCGGTGCGTGCGTGTGCGTGAGTGCGTG
This sequence comes from Silurus meridionalis, assembly GCF_014805685.1. NCBI lineage: Eukaryota > Metazoa > Chordata > Actinopteri > Siluriformes > Siluridae > Silurus > Silurus meridionalis. The sequence goes on along the minus strand of NC_060888.1, from coordinate 5,679,098 downwards.
CGTGCGTGTGCGTGCGTGCGTTGATCAAAGAGAGAAAAAAAAACAGGACAACGCAGCTAGGCGCTATATATATATATATATATATATATATATATATATATATATATATATATATATACACTCACACACACTCACGCGCGCGCGCACCCACGAACGCGCAGGCGCGCTCACGCACGCACGCTTTCTCTCTCTCACACTCACTCACACACACTTACGTACGCGCACGGAAGCGTGCGCGCGCATGCACACGCATACACAGATACACAGACACACACGCGCGCGTACACACAGAGGCGCTCGCGCCGTCCTTTAACACGCAGCCTGACGCATAAACGCTCCGCCGCCGCCGGTCCTTTTCCCGGATCACTGCAATGGACCTATTCGAGCTGGACTTCTTCAGGGAGTGGGAGCTGGAGCAGCAATGGTAGGATTTTTTTTCCCATGAACAATTCATTTTATTTGTATTTTTTGCAAACGTTACGTCTTCGTCCAAATGCCAAAAGTAAAAAGTGACGCGGTTCATGTTGCATGCCAGTTAGAGGGCATCGATCTCATGCCATGCGTCGGGATGCTCGGGGCAGCCTGGCCACACTGTGCGGGAAATCTATGGAGCGCTCTGTACGGCCGGGAGAAGTGTGTGTGTGTACTGTATATATGTGTGTGTGCTTGAAAGCTCGCGCGCCGCCTCACTGCCACCTCACACTGGCGCTTCAAGTTCTCCAGAGCTGTCCACGTAGTTCCTTGCCTTCTCTCTTTTCTCTCTCTGTGTGCTGCTTTCCTTTTTTCCCCTGCACATGCATGCACCGGTATTGCGTTGAAATCCTTTGGAGAAGATCCACACCTTATTGTTTGTTTTCCCCGCACCAGTGCAACAGTGTCCAAAAGCTTTAAGCGCGTGCCGTGTCGGGTTGCGATCTCATAAACACTTATAAACAGGGTTGCATGAAAATGACAGAGCGCCTATAGAGCAGTTTCCTGTGTGCAGCTGTAATTTGTTTTGCATCCACGGTTTATTTTTTGCATTGCTGCAATTACTAAAGTGAGTGGCTTGGAATTAAATATCCCATTGCATTACCAAAGCCTTTCATTAAAGTTTGTGTGTGTCTGTGTGTGTGTTCATGTAGAACAAAATGTGCCTGTTACTCTAAAATGAACAAAAACTACAACTTTTATTACATTTATTACAAATATTTTTTATTAGATATCAGTATTCAAGGCATCAAGTAATCCAGGATTCGTAATTTGTCCAATTCAAATATTGACATCAATCAACTAATGTGTATTTTTTATGTCTTTTATGTATTTTTATGATAATGTCATAAATGAGAATAATCAGGCTTGCAGGCCTTACAAATGCACTTTGCACAATCCAGAACATAGCCTCGGGGTGTTGTGTGTGTGTGTGTGTGTGTGTGTGTGTGGGTTTGTAAACTTGCAACAAAAAAACAACAACATTGATTTATGCTCCATATTTAATATTCACAATAGAGTCTTCAGGGATGTGTGTAAAAATATGATATGCTGAAGGATTCATTCAAAAAGAGTCGACTTGATGATATCAAACTCAAATGGATCATATATTGGATTAATAATTAAAAGAAATGGCAATTACATGTCCAATCTGATGTAGTAATCGACGTGTGGTAATGATCTTATAGTGAAAGCGAATCAAAAGGCAGTTCTCATCGAACACAAATTGAATTTCAGCACATTCCAGCACGACTCCATTGTCAGCCAGAGTTTCCTTCCACTCTCATTCAGTCTCCATCATCCGCTCGCTCCTCTTTCTCCTCGTCCTCCCTCACCATCTCCTCTATTACATCCTCTTGTTCCTTTGTGTCTCCTGGGCTGTAGGAAAATCACGGCGCTTTTAGCACCCGCTTTGTGATGTTTTTGTAGAACGAGCTTTTTTTTTTTTTTTTTTTTTTTGCCAAGTGCCTTCTTAAGCCGTTCACCTCTGCCCCGAAAGCTTTCACTGCTTTTTCCCTTTCTCCTCTAATTAAAGATCCTCTGCTTTTGTTGTTGTTGTTGTTGTTTTTGTCTCGTTGTGTCTTTTGTGCATCTCGTTTGATGTTAAACGCTTCAGAAAGGTGTATCTGATCAGGAAGAACGGATTCCGGGTTCATTAGGACTTTTGCGCAGGAGGGTCTTTGTGTGACGAGCGTTTCAGGTTGGGGGTTAAATCTACATTGTTTGATGTGAGAGTGGGAAAAGAGATGAAGGGAGACCGGTGATGAAGATGAGTTACAGTTTGTTGCACTTAAACAGGTTTTTTGTTGTTGTTATTTGTGTTACTTGTGTTACTTGTGTATGGCAGGTGCTTTTATCCAAACACAATCCAAACTCACAGCTGTGAACATGAGGGTGAAGGTAAAGTTTTGTGTAATATCTATAAAAAAATGCATCACGGAATACAAATGTTGCACTGAATTGTTTTTTTCTTCTTTAAAAACGTCGGAAAAAAACGGAGAATTATTTCAAAATATTCTCCAGGAAAAGCGTAGCGTTGTAGAAGAATCGATCGCCATCCTGATGTTATATTGTGACGTACTCGTTTCGCAATGTAACGTTTTCACATTCTGGGTAAACAATTGTGGTGGCAGGAGGTCGAATGATGTAATAGCTTAAGTTCGTATAGACAAACGACAGCTATCATGTGAATATACTCATAAAAATACGAGGATTTCTGTTATTTATTTGGATTTAAAATGAGCATGTTTTGGCTTCAATATAAATATATATTTTAATATTACAATAAGAACTCGTGAAAATCTGAATGAAGTCCCTATGGTTTTCCTATAATAGTGTGAAAAACAAAAAACATCCAGCTGCAGGTGGAAAGACCAGGCGTTCGAGCCGACAGGAAACCGTTTTCTTTTTAATTGACAGGAAGCACGTGGTAACACAGATAACCGCTCTTTACAACCACGGTGAGCAGAAAAGCATCACAACATTCCCAATCTTAAGGCAGACAGGCCACAAGATCAGGAAGGCCTCAATCGTGTCAACTAAGACAGAGGACTCCAAGGCTTAAACATCACCTGACGTTTTCCCAAGAGGTCTGAGAAACCCGTCTATAACCAACCGCGCAAAAATAAATCTCTATTACCATCCTATGATATAACGCAGCGATGTTTCTGATCCCGGAGCACGTGGTAATTATTCCCTCTGATTTACTTTTTTGGAATTTAATAATTATCCTGCCCTACTTTAGTAGCCCAAGGCTAAAATTCAGCAGCTTTATTGATTCGCACCGTGTTTTTGTTTTTCGGAGGGATTTTTTCTTTTTCTTTTTTCGGTGCTCGAACACGCGGCGAATTTAATCATGGCGAGATCGGTGGGGTGCGGAGCGTAGCGAGGTGCAAAAACGAAGCCCCGGGAAGACACGGATGAGTCTTGAAAAAAAAACAAAAAAAAACAACAAAAACAACAAAAACGCGAGGAAGTAGAAACGCGGCTGAGCTTTTTTGCGCGTAGAGGCATGGCGGCTTGATTGCACGACTAGCACAATTACTTCTGCTTTCCACCCAAGCTGCGAGTCAGACGTCGGAGGCCCAGTTTGAGACGTGTTTTTGCAAAACTCCTTCCATGACGGTAATTACTCCCCCTCGCTGGCAGCGTCGGCGGATGCATTTTTTAGGTGTTGTTCTGTAATTAGTTGATTTAAGGATTTTGGAATATGAGCTCGTGCGCACTCGTCAGCGCCGGTGTTTGAAAGCAGAGTAACCGAAGTCTAATTACTCGTGATATTGGTTTTATAGGTATTCCCCATCACTGGTTAGAGAAGACCATGCAATTAGGTGCAGTCGTTTATTACACCTCGCATTTCATTTGGCGGAGTTTTATGGCAGCCCTGAGAGTAATTCCAGGAGGAATTATTGAATACCTCGATTGCGTTGATTTTTTTTTTCCCCTTCGTCTCCTTTCTCCTTCCCGTCCGACTTGTCCCTTTTCTCAGCAGGGATTTGTGTGCAAAATAATTCATTTTTATGCGCTCACGTGCGAACGTGCGAGGTGCTGAATGCGCAACCCGATCCCAGGCTAAATTCACACAGGAATGATTTTTGTTGGCTTTCGCAGCACTGAAGTCATAAGAAAAGCTGCGAAAGCCATCTTAAGGCTGAGCGTAGCTTTTCTTACGAGCTGGCTCGGGCGAATTTTGACAAATTAGCATGTCTGCGATGATTTTGGAACTTGAAGACTTCTCACCATGTAGGAATGCACAAAGTGAAAGGTTTACCTTTAGTCCAGAGTCGCTCATGAAATGGTTGCATTTAATAATAGATTTATTAATTTGCACTCATAAGGCCTTATTACTCCATGAAGTGTAAATGATGTACAGTAGTATAACACTCGTCCACACCGACACGTCTGGAAACGCTTCAGTCCCTCTACTGTGCACGTGCACAAATGTGAGAAACGTTTTAATCTGCATCGTGTCTCTTTGAATTGATGCAGAAATGTCAGGGAAAAACACAGGGTTTTGTAAGTGTACAGTTAAAGAGATGGAGATGTTTATGCGAATAACCCAAAAGCTATAAATTTGCAACGGCAGGACGGAATTTTGGCCTGGGAATCGTCCAACATCTTTTTGTTTTGACTTTGAGTTGAATGGGCAGCATGAGTGCATCACATGACTAAAAATAAGTCATTGTGTTCGAATAGTTTTTCTCGGTACGCAATTCTACACGAAAAACAACGTTTTCCATTTTTTCAACTTAAAAATAATATATATATATTTTTTTTTTAATAAAACAAATCCTTGACAAAATTTCTCTGGATGAACATTGACATGGTTTATTCATGAGTCTATTTATGTCCTATTGAAAAAAGACTCTTCATGAAACTTTAACCACAAAGTTGGAGGCACACAATTGTATACGATGTGTTGGATGCACCATTAAACTTTACCTTCACTTGAACTTGACCCAAACCTGTTCCAGCTTGACAGTACTACTGTACATAAATCCAGCTCTATCAAAATTTACTTTATATGAGGTGAAGTTGAAGATCTTGAGTGGCCTGCTATAGAGTTCTGACCTCACCCCTTTTAAACACCTTTGGGATGAACTGGAACAACACCCCAAGCCTCTTTACCTCACCTACATCAGTACCTGACTTTATTAACACACTTGTGTTTAAATGATCACAAATCACCACCAGCAAAATCTAGTGGAACGTCTTCCTAAAAGAGTGGAGATTATAATTGCAGTAAACGGGGGACTAAATGTGGAATGGGATGTTTAAAAAGCACATGAATTTATAGTCATGTGTCTACAAACAACAAAGTGAAAGACAGAAGTGTCTTTTACAAGACATATTTAACATAAAAATCAGTTTTACGTAGAAAAAACAAAACATTTGTTTGAGCAGTGTACCTCAATACTATATAAAATGGGATTCCCAAAATTTCCCAAAAATCCCAAACGTTTCCTGAAGATCAGTACAAGAAGGAAATTCTCTCATGAAAGAAATAAACACACAAGTAAATCAATAGAATGTCAATAATGTCCTACTAACATTAGCATGAAGGCTAGTTTCTCCCATGTCCACAAATGCTTTCCTTCTTCAAGTCTTTCAGAGTATATTTCACAGCTAACTGCTACCACAATTATGGAATCTCTGCAGGGGACCATGTTTGGACCGAAAAAGATTTGAGTGGATGTATCGAAAATACAAGTGGCTTACCGTTTTAGTGTCTGTTATATGATTAGTACTGTTTTAAAGCATGGAATAGATGTACGATGACTATTTTATGACAAAACCTGTGGAGAATTATATTATATTTATGATTATCAGCAGTAATAACAGTAGACTCATTTCCCGGCTCCTCTCATTGTCTGCCTTTGCACCCGGAGCTCAGCTGGGCGTTATATATCCCCCATGCTCGTGTGATGAGCTCAGCTCAGCGCCAATCTCATTTGTGCCCGGCGTGAAAAAAGCAGCCTTGCCAGGCACTGACTTGTCCAGCCCCCGTGCCCACCATGCAGGCAAAGAGCCTTAACAGTTGGCACCCCGACTCCGAATCAGAAGCTGCCAAGTTACTGCGCCCGTGGCCTCGTTTTGCCACCTGCCAAAGGAAAGCCAAATGCTGCAGAATGATAAAGCAGGAACCTTGGGCCAGTGCCTGTTTTACCGGACGCGGGAATGAAAGGTGATGGTTTGGCACTTCGTTCGGCCTGCCATGTTTGGCACTCGGCGAACAATTTGATCCGGAGGAAGGCAGCTCACCGAATGCCTCCAGTGAAACCTGTAGAAAGCAGCGCGAGCCCGAGAACGTTCCCCACTCCATCGGTTTTGGCAAGCAGCTCCGCGATTCCGCCCGAGTGATTGATTTCAGAGTTACAGTGTTGGTATTGGATTCCTGCGACGAAATTAAATACAAATCCGCTGTGAAACGGCTCTAACGTTCTGAGTTATTCCACACATCACTCGCCAGTCCAGAAAACCTCTTCATGAGAAAAATCCATCAGTGATAGGCTACACCAGACCTCTCCAGCTTAATCCCTGGCTTGGCAACCGCACTCTTCGCAAAACTTATTAACTCAGTACTAATTACAATGGCCCTAATAAGACCTGAGGTAATGACTCCATGGATGCAAATGCGCATTAAATTTTACAGCCAAGCAGGCTTGACGGCATTGTTTAGACCAGAATGTCACCCGGTGCGAGATTGTGTTGATGTTGATAGTGCTGAAAACTCTGACAGGAACATGACTGCACTGGGTAGTTTTTTTTTTTTTACAAAAAATCTAATGATATTAATACCTTTTAGTATAGTATCCGGTAAACAGAGAGTGAGCAATTCAAAAATCTGATTGGCCAGAAAGTGTCGATTATCTAAACAGCAGCTGTGATGCTAGTTACATCACTTTATAGCATCAACAAACATGTAAACGAATGTTTATTTCGGATTTGGTGAAATTAAAGGCGATTTGGGGAGAATTCTCAGGTTTATCTCGCATTTTGGAAGGAGTCTCCAGCGTCCGAGTTTTGTTCCAGTCAGATGGAAAGGATTCAAGATGAGACCATGTTCCATGTTCTCAGTGTCACCCAGTGTTTTTGTCTTATTCAATGTTTATAATTTATATAATGTCTATAATAAAAAATGAGAACAGGAAGAAACTTCCACTGCATTAAATCTAACTAGAAATATATATATTTGTTTAAATAAAACATTTGTATGGTATATCAACATACAATTGACATGTTGCCAGAAGAAACGAATCAGATTGAGGTAGTGATTGTAATTTCACCCTGTTATTTTGCTGTGATACACTGTATGGCCAAAACTATTGTGACACCTGATTTTTCCAGTCAGATGTGCTTCGTTCCCAGACTGTTATCATAAGGTTCAGGGAAACAAATTGTCTTTGGGTAGCATTATTTTTTATCAAACCTGTTCCAGTTTCATGAACATATATTTACATGGGTTGGAGAGGTAGATCTTTTGATTGACCTCAAACCTATTAAACACCTTTAGGATGAATTGGAACACTGACTGCACCCCAGGCCTCCTCACCTGCATCAGTACCTGACAAGCACAATCAAAAATCTAGTGGAGGAGCTTCACAGAAGGATGGTAAAAAACTTCAGGTGTCCACACACTTTCGGCCACACTGTGTACATTGCCTCGTCGTGTTTTATTCTTTTCTCAAAAGCATGTCTGTTAATGTATTGGTTTTATAATCTTCCCTCAGGCGAAAATACAGTACATCATTTCCCCAGGACTTTTAACTGTTGCTTTCTATTTTTATACAATTAATCTGGACGAATGCTTTCAGTTTATTTTAAGTTCTTTTTGTTTTTGTTTTTTGTAGTTCAATCTAACTGTCGTAACTGTATCTATCTTAGAAAAGATACGCAGATACAAAAACCTTGAGGTCCTGTATTTTACAATTCACACGCTTTTTTTATGAAACTCATCAGAAAATCGTAACGTGGACTTTAGATCTGATCGGTTCAAAGAATCTGTGTTTTTTTTTAATCATAATTTTTTTTTTTTTTATATTTACAGAAACCCACGAAAGACGTTTGGTATTTATGCGGATCCTTTTCATGTCCAACCGGCTTTCAACTAATAGCTCAATCTTTATACCTCCCAGCAATTTACTCATTACATTCAAAGGTCACTGCTTCCACAGAACGCTATGTATGACAAATATGAAGACTAAATGGAGGCAGGTACACATCTGTAGAGCTCCACAGCACCATTCTCACATCCTTTCAGATGAATCGGATGAATTTTGTCTTCGGGTCTTGAGACCAGTGGCTATGGCTAATATTGTTAGCCCGGAATATTGTTTATTTTTTATTCTTTTACTTCTTTGTTTTTTTGTCAATACAATTAAACATTTGTTACATGTATATAGTACACAACAAAATACATCATTTTATGCAGTTTAAATTGCTAAATATTGTAAAGTTACCCCCTCGATGGCAAAAAACCCCCATTTAAAAACCTTTGAAATTAAATGAGGATGAAAACTAATGTAATTATATTTGAAATATTTGCAGTATTAGGTCTCTAGGAAATAATAATAATAATTATTATTATTATAATAATTATTATCAAAAATATATATAAATTTAACAACAATGATATAATAATAATATATATATAATAACAATAATATTACCATTACTAAGTAATAATACATTTATAATAATTTATTCCTATGTGTTAAATATAGTATTATTAGTAGTAGTAATAATATTTGTGTTTTTTAGTATTATTTATTATAGTATTTTATATTATATTATTGTTATTGCCTAACGTAATAAAAAATTATTATTAATTAAATATAATATTAATATTGAGTTATAATGCTGTATTTATATATTACGTTGGTAATTGTGTTGCGTGTTTAATTTAAAATCTAAATTTGAAAACACTTCCTAGTACATGTAAAGTTATATGGCGAGAAAACGATTTCCGATGCCGGATTCACTATAGAACCTTCCCGATATTTGTTTAAAACTCATGTTAATAGTGAGTTAAACCTGTTACAAGTTTGGAATTGATGTTTTCTGAAATCGCACTGTATGTCATTTTGGAAAGTGGCTCTTAAAAGGCAAAATGCACAATAAATAATACAGTCATCTGTGTAGATATTTTTCTAGAACGTTCTTGCAACCTGGTAGTAACTTTTCCACATCCTGTTTACTGGGTAACGACCCTGTGGCTGTTGATGACTTTTTTGTTCGAACGTATTACAGGAACCACAAGTTTAAAGGGAGCTGTTGTTAAAAACGAAATAAATAAAAAAAAAAAATAATAATTTAATAATGGACGTTGTCACAAAGCAGAATGAAATACCTACAAATATAAATTTCAGCATCAGAAATGACTCCCTATAAGTTTATCCCTGACGAACAAGCCAGTGGTAAGAGTGTCAAGAAAAAACTTCTTGAGATGGTATAAAGGAGAACTCTTGAGGGAATCTGGGTAACACCAAGTCCATTCAGTCCAGGTTTTAAACTGTTGCATTTACTGTTATCAACTGTTCACTGACAGACACATCATTATGAAAGTAATTATCCAAAAAAATGCTCACACCTTCAGTGTGGTATGAAAATATTAATGAATAATGCTTACATCAGCAGATACGGAGTGTTCCCATGGTTTGCGATTATTGTCTCGTTTGTCATGTTTGTAACATGAAAGCAAACGTTAAAATATTCATCGAAGTATATATACAAGCACGGGGGAAACTCTGGTTTATTCGCCGTGCCGAACACGGACCTCCAACATCTTCAAACAGCTTTGGAGCGTCAGCATGGAGTAATTAAAGTGATGTAATTTGGCCAAAATCTATGAAAGTGGTTTGAAATAGGATGAATATTAGGTTTTAATGGGTGCTGGGGTTTTTTCTTTATATTGGTGTAGCTGCAGATATGTTGTTCACGGAATAAGTTCATGTTATAAACCCCTGGATGCACCCAGGGTTCCTGGGGAGTTTTTTGGAGGTGTAACGGTTGTATCCTGGGACCTTTTTGAGTAGTGAAACTCTCTGTTGTAAGGAACAGGAAGAATGCTGAGGAATTCTTTTTTGGGTTTTATTGTCTTTTCTGGAACAATGTGGATTGCATTTAAATTGGGATAAATCATTATATAGACTGTACATTATTGACAGCAATTACGTATAAGTAATAAGTAACGTATAAGTAATTAGGGGCGTAATGATCGGATGAGATTGGATCGATCCGTCAGTGTATAGGGCAGTTACTGAAATGAAATGAATCAATAGAACAGTAACAAAGTGGAGTGTCAGTGGATTGTTATGGATCGCCATTGATTAGAAATCAGTTATTATTGAAAAATACAGACAATTGGTGCAGAGGGATGGCACCAAGTCCAGAATCCAGTGTAATACCAAGGGAAAAAAATGGTGGATCAGATATCAGAGGATTTTATAAATAGAAACTATAGCAACCATTTTTTTTTACTTGTTTATTTATTTATATATTAAATTTTTTCTATACGCTCATTCAGCTACAGGAGTGTTAGTAAAGTCTGGTGTTGGTAAGGTGAGAAAGCCTGGGGTGCAGTGAGAGTTTCAATTCCTCCCAAAGGTGAAGAGATCTTCCACTCCAACCGATGTAAAGCATATGTTCATGGAGCTAGCATTGTGCACATTTGAATTGTCATGTTGGAACAAATTCCACGTTAACACATCCAAATCCATCGTATACAACTGTGCGCCTCCAGCTCTTCCTGGAGAAGTCAGGTGTCCCAAAACCTTTGGTTCATATAGTGTATTTACACCCTGAGTACTGACAATACCTTCATCAACCATAACTCGACGTCCTCCCTTGCACATTCCCGTCTACTGAAATCGGGAATTTGTTGTCCGTTAGTGGTAAAACCTCTCGCTCGTTTGCCTTCGTTCCTGCGTGAGAATCAGCTGCTTTACATTGCCCTCTGAAGCACCTTCAAGATAAGTGAGCATGGCTACAGGAGCTTTATCCTTAATGCCCCTTTCTTTAAGTGAATCCCAGGATTACATCCTTGAGCCTGCCCCCATCCCCCCTATCGCTCTTTCTTTCTCTCTTTCTCTCTCTCACAAACTCACTCTCTCTCCGACACACACACACACACACAAACACAGTTATATTGGGAATGATGGAATTTAAATGAGTTACTGATGCATACAGACAGAAAGCCCAGTGTCCAGAGTCACCGTGAGTGTTTACACAAAATACACTCCTGGAGCTGCTCAAGAGAAAAGAATTCCAATTGGCTCATACAAAAAAAGATTTGCCATTGGATTCTGCAGATTCTGCCATTTTTATTTTTTTTTGGCAGCTGCAGATTTAAATAGAGAGATTTTTAGAGCATGGATTTGAGAATGACATGAAGACGAGGAAGAAGTAAAAGAAGGAGGAGGAGGAGGATAAAGAGAAGGAGAGAGAGGTATTTTATGCCAAGAGGGAAATACACGAGCTGACATTTTGATGGCTGTGTGCGATGCACTCCAGTTTGAGGTCCAGGTTAAGTTTTCTCCTCGCTGTGCTAGAAGCAGTGACATGATAGGTCACTCCCAGGGGAGAAAGAGCTTCAGACAGGGAAAGGAACGAGCGCAGATAAGAAGTGAAGAAACAAAGACGTCTGCGTTCACGCGCGCATGTGTGTGTGTGTCGTGCAGTCTCTTTTTATCTGTCTGTTCGTTTCATTTTCAATTGACTACAATCAATTCTTGACTTGTCATCAGTATTAAAAGGACAGGTCTGTTGCTTTAGTGTATGCATCTATAGTGTGTCTTCACGATATGGACAATAGATCGCGGACACCTGAGCATTAGATTTAAATGTGCTTTTTGAACATCCCATTCCACATTTAGTATTTGTTGTTCTAATAATATCTGGAAAGATGTTCAACTAGATTTTGGAGCGTTCTTGTGGATGTCTCTTTGTCCCATGTTAAGTATGTTGATGAAGCTGGTTTGTGCACAGGGGTATCGGCATGCTGGACTAGGTTTGAGTTTCAATTCAAGTGAAAGCAGAATTCAATGTTACCTCATCCAAAGACATCCTATACAATTGTGTGCCTCCAGCTTTGTGGTGACAATTTGGGAAAGGACCACATATGGATGGAAAATTCAGGTGCCCCAATACTTTTTGTCTATTTAGTGTATGTTTCCCTGGTGGTCTAGTGGTTAGAAATGCAGATTTCCCCAGACAGATTTATCTTCATGCCACACCGCAATATGGACAAATTTGTAATAGTTAGATCGGCTCTATCATCACGCATTTTCTTCAAAGCAGACAATGCCAACCTCACTACCATTTCGAACCTCAGGCGATGTAGTGCGCCTTCTCTGTCTCTCTCTCTCTCTCTCTCTCTCTCTCTCTCTCTCTCTCTCTCTCTCTCTGTCTGTCTCTCTCTGTCTCACCCGCTCTGAGGTGTTAGCGGCGGCACATTTGGCGTGCCGTAGCAGCTCTTTAATTGAGCCGACACCATTCTAGCATCACCTGAACCTTCAGGCACTTTGTGTGTTTCACAGTTCAAAGTCACATCTCCCCCCTTGCAACTAAGAAGTAGGAATGATAACACACTATATCACTGAATGATATCATATCACTGCTTAAAGTGCACCATAGTGTCTGATTAAATGGTATTTATTACATCAGTAATAGTTTAGGTTAAATCAATCATTCAAACAATCAATCAATCAATCAATCAATTAATCAATCAGTCAATAAATAAGTGTACATGAATATTCATAGCCTTTACCATGACACTCGAAATTGTGCTCAGTTGCATCCAGTTTCCACTGATCATCCTTGAGATTTTTTTACAACCTAATTGGAGTCAACCTTTGGTAAATTCAGTTGATTGGACATGATTTGGAAAGTCACACACCTGTCTATAGAAGGTCCCACATTTAACAGTGCATGTTAAAACACAAACCAAGCCATGAAGTCCAAGAAATTGACTGTAGACCTTCGAGGATTGTATCGAGGCACAGTTTTGGGGGAGTGTAGACAATTTCTGCAGCATTGAAGGTATCAATTAGCACAGTGGCATCCATCATCTGTGCATGGAAGAAGTTTGGAAGCACCAGGACTCTTACTAGAGCGTGCTGCCTGGCCAAACTGAGCGATTGGGGAGAAGAGCCTTCATCAGGGAGGTGACCAAGAAGCTGATGGTCACTCTGGAGAAAGAGCTCTATATATGAGTACATTTTAATGTATAATTATCTTCAGTTATTAGTTTTTTAGCTTTGAAATGTTTCCAAGCAATATTAAGGTTAACACTAAGACAGCAGAAGAAGACGTCATCTATTCCCAGCTATATGGGTGTGTGTGTGTGTGTGTGTGTGTGTGTGTCTGCTTTGCCTTTATCAGCCCATGGCATTGAGTTATTACGCTAAGTGTGAGCAACCTACCTGTCAAAAATCAATTTTCTCCATTCGCAGTCACCCGCTTTGACTTTCGATGCTGTGCATGTTTGCACCTCGGCTACGCATTGATATCTGGCCATCGATTAGCTTCTGCTCGTTTCTCGCCTTCTTCCTAGACGGCCGGTTTGTGTTTAACCGGTTTCTTTTGTGATGCGGCAAAAGACGTACGCGACATTGTCTGCTATTGCCTGCCTGAGCACGTAAGTGTTAATGAAGCCATTAGCGCAGTCCGGCCGTGGAGAGAGAAAGGCAGAATTACCATTATTCCGTAGCCATTAAATTGTAATCTGCCACCTTCTTTAGCTCCCTAAGTCTCTCTTTTTTTTTTGTTTTTTTTTTTGTTTCCCGCCCAAGAAGCCTCTCCGATCCACTCTTGCCAGCTCGCGGTCGTTAATTCATTTGTTATCAGAAGTACTTCAGAATATACGATTTTCCTTATAATTGTAATTACCACTCACATTGTCTTCCCTTTTGCACTTTCTCTAAGCCAGACCTAGTTAGAGTGGAAAAAAAGCAAACGGCCATTCAAATTCATAAATCTTATTAACACAAAATCTTTTTTTTCTCTCAGAAAGGAGCTCATTTAGCTCCCACAAAAGCAGGAAAAAAAACAAAGTCATCACCCTCGAATTGGTTTCAAGTTTTGCTCCAGTGAACGTTCCGGAAAGCCCACAGTACGACAAGCTTCCCTGTTTCTTGATGGACTGTGACTAATTTCAAACTCACTTTAATTAGCGAGAATACCTCTCCAGCGCATGGCTCTCGGTTGACAGGGGGTTCGAGGTATCTTTTTTATTCCTTTTCAGAGATTCAAAGATTAAATCCGGTATGGCTTCTCAGGAATGTTAACAGCTAGCCTTTAGATGCTCAAAGGCTTCAAACCTATCTTCAGAGTTCGTTGTTTGCGACGTTTTTAGCGATCCTGGGGATTAGTCGAAGGTTGTAGTGGTCTGCAGTGCTGACCTCACTGTTGTTGAGAAATGTTGAGGTAAAAAATATGTTACTTTTACAGACAAGGAATAGCAGTCGGTTTAGCCGTTAGCCTCCAAAGACCCTCTGGCTGCCCATTTTCCAGGGGACTCATTCAAGTAACATGACAACGGAAGAATCGGGTGTATAAGGGCTGAGTTAAAATAAAATTGAAACAAAAATCGGGTGTGGACTCCTGAGTTTTGTATGTGCTTTTTGAACATCCCATTCAACATTTAGTCCACATTTGGTGTTCTAATAATGTCCACTCATCTGGGAAGATGTTCCACTAGATTTTCAAGTGTTCTTGTGGTGATTTGTGATCATTCTCCCACAAGGGTGTTAGTAAAGTCAGGCACCGATGTAGGTGAGGTGAGAAGGTCTGGGATGCAGTCGGCATTCACATTCATCCCAAAGGTGTTTAATAGGGTCGAGGTCAGAGCTCTGTAGCAGGTCACTCAAGATTTTCCTTTCAAACACATGTAAAGCATATCTTTGTGTATTGTCATGAATAATATGTGAGCTTAATTACTCGTAGCTCAGAAAGGAAACTTCTTATCCATGAAGTAAATGTGCCAAGAGCAACACAAATATATTGGCAGTCAATAAAAGCCAGAAATACACACACACACACACACTCACACACTCACACACACAGACACACACACATACACCCAGGCGGTGGGTGGTTACTTTGTGGTAGTAGAAATCTTCCCTTGCTATG
The DNA here is from genome assembly GCF_014805685.1 of Silurus meridionalis. Taxonomy (NCBI): domain Eukaryota; kingdom Metazoa; phylum Chordata; class Actinopteri; order Siluriformes; family Siluridae; genus Silurus; species Silurus meridionalis. The sequence continues at coordinate 5,663,999 of NC_060888.1, read as the reverse complement.
TCACTAAGGAAACCGTGAGTGCAGACAAATCTCAGGCCCCTCAATACATATTGATTGGAACAGGAGCAGGTTTGTGCTCCCAATTAACACTGTACACTTTCATTAAGGTCGTATTAGACACAGTCGCTGGCCGCCGATCGGTGCCTAAGAATCCAGAAAAGTGGGAAATCAATTCCAAGCCCGAGATGTCTTGCTCACTTCGCATCACCATGACCAAGAAATCCAATCAGTCACATGAATAAACACGTTTTTCACTCTGGATTATATGCTTCTCCTGTGGACGTAGTGAACTCTGTAGTTTTTCCTATTAATTCATGTCCATTGGCGAGTGATTGGGGTTTGTTAGAAATAAAGCCAAGTAATTAACCCCGACAGATTTACATGGTAATAGATTTCTTTGGTTAGTTATACATTAACCCTGTGCATGCAGTTGCTAGGGTTATAGGAAATTTCATGGTCTAAAAATATACAAAAAAAATATACTGTGTTCATTAGGATATCTTTCTACCAAAGTCTCTTTGTGTAGAAATGCATAAAACTTAAATTTCTTTATATTATTTTTTCTACTGTCAGTATCTTGTTGGTATACACTGAATTAGACTAGCATTTTAGTGCCATGTTTACTCTTATTTTTTATTTATTTTTTTTATCAAAGATTACGAGATTAAAGCTGTAACTATATAAGAATAAAGTCCTAATAGTTTGAGAAAAACTCAGACTTACAATAATTAATTTGTAGCAATATGTGAATATATTCTTTCGCAATATTTTGTAAAAAAATCTAAATCGTGAGAAAGATGTAAAAATTACGAGAATAAAGGTAACTGCACGAAAGAGGCAATTTCCTCAATGTTCCTCAACAAATTGCATTTCATACATAACCGTTGCAGTGTTCATTTACTAATTATAAAAAAAAAAACTAAGAATTCCCCTCAGTCCTAAATCCTAACCAATAGTAGGATTTAACCAAACGATACACATTTATTCAATGAAAAACAGTAAAAAATCTGGATTTTGTTTTCAAAATACAGCTTTATTCTCAAAATATTTTCAATTTGATCTTAAATTTTCAAAATATATATATTTTGTATTTTATTTTTTAACGTGGCGTTAAAACGCCATCGTGCTGAATAACTGAGTGGCTGAAAGAAAAAAACAAAACTGATCTGGGTATTCGTTCTCTGATTGGCTGAAATATTTGTTTGTCTCGCATTCAGTAGTTGTGGAACAGTTGATATAGTTTTAGTTCTGGTCAGCAATGTCATGTTATTGTGCGTCGTGCATGATGCAAAGTTATGAACATGTTAGTAAAGGCAGCAGAGGTTGCAGCGGATTCTATACCTGAAGGGTTTTCAGTGAAGTTCGCATCCACAAAAATACTTCGTCTTTCCAAAAAAAAAAACAAAACAAAGTTCAGAGGGATGGGGTTATAAATACAATTTGGTGCACACAAAGGCTAAAAACTAGTGGATTGAAGTATTAGATAGGGTTTATATTATCAAATTAGCAGCTTTTTATGTAATAAATGAATAACCGTTGAATATAATTGGATATTTTGAGTTAACTGCCTGACCATACACCATGAGTCACTATGAAAGCGTGAATAAGCAAAGCGCTGTCAAACTGGAAAGTGTTAAAAGTAGATGTAAGTGTGAAGGAAGGGTATTTCATGAAATACTAATAAAAAAAAATTAGAAAGCAGATGCACGTGTGTAAATGAAACCTTTTTGCATCATTGGCCTCCGGATGTGATGTCGGCTTGCCAAGATGTAATCAGGCCCAGGGTGGTGGTGGTGGTGGTGGTGGTAGGGGGATTAAAGTCAGCATTTTTTTTCTGGCAGTGTCTGTTTGACTTTCTCTCTCTCACACACACACACACACACACACACACACACACACACACTCTCTCTCTCTCTCTTTCTCTCTCTCTCTCATTTTCTCTTTGGCTCATTTGTCCCATGTGAGTGTATTTCACAGGCCCCTTGCCCGTAGCAGGCCTCCAGGGCACCACCTGAATGGTATCTACTCTTTGCAGGAATGCCATGCCCCGCTGCACTCTGGGTGTGGGTGGGGTGGTTGGTGGACGTTTTGGGGGGGATTGAAAGCAAAACCTCTGTGGCTGGAGATAAGGACAGTGCCTGGCAGTGTCATAGTACACAGAATAAGGTAGAACCTCAACAGACTCTGAAACATATCTTTGACTAACGGTGGCGAATTTTCCAGCATCTATAGCTTTATATAAGGCAACAGTATGCTGTCCGAGTTCAACTTCATGCCACTAATAAAGCGCCAGGACCCTTTGTTTGGTTGTTTACAGTAGCGTGTGAAGGGACACCATCTGTGAAATATTTGGTCATGCTACGGCTTTGGGTATTGTAGCTATTTTCAAAGAGCCTTGCAATAACAATGTTCTCTTTAAGCCAGATCCATGACATGCTGTTTGTTTTCTGTCGGAACAGAAGGAAAAAAAGACTCAAGCTGGAGCAGCGCCACTGAGCACACCAAGCCACAAAAGCCTTATTTATTTATTTATTTATTATTTTTTTTAGTTCAATGCCATCAGTTCATATTTTCAGTTCAATGCCATCTTTTTCTTTTTCTCAGAGTTCTGTAATAAGTCTTGGAGCCCCGAAGAATCGGCACGTTTTTCTTTTTCTTTTCTTTTTTTTGTTCTGCCGGAACATTCCGCGCGAAACATGGAAAAATCACGCAGAAACAGAATCGACTATAGATATACCGTAGGCCGCGTGCCTTGTTATGCGCAATTGCAACTGTCATTAACTATTGGCCTCTCCTGTGGAGTGCCTGTAATGGTTATGGAACATAAAGGCCTGTTTTATTACTCCGATAATGTTGATTTTATAGGAAAAGCAGCATGCTTAGACTCGTAATTCAACTTACGGGCATTCCTAAAGGACTAGAGAAGATGTACTGTATCATTTGCCTTCGATGCAAACAGCATTAGCAGCGATCGGGGAAGAAGGATGGACGCCGAGGCTCGGTGACTGACGCCAATGAAAGGGGGTCAGAGGTCTGGCTATGGCGGATGAAGCAAAGGTGAAAGATCAGGAAGTGGAAGAGGAGTAAATTTTCCTGGGCCGCTGCTGCACCAATTATAAGCAGAAGGGATGAAGAACGAGTACGATAGCTTTAACTAGCTTCCTGGCGTGCTAATTTTACTACTACAGGAAAGCCGTAAACTCATTAGCAAAATCCACAGAAGGAGTAAAAGCTCCAGTGTTCTGCCCAGTAGAATGGTTTAGTTGCCTTAAGTGGCTAGACAAAAAATTGATTGCTATCTTTTATATCACATATGCTAGCCTAGTTAACTAGTAAAGTGCATGTATTCAGTCAGAATTGAGTATATGATGATGTGGCACTTCAGTGTTTTAGCAATGAAAAGTCTTCACAGTGGCTAGGTTGTTTATTTTCTCTCTATGTGTTTAACCATGAGGTAATAGCATGTTATGCTAGCGGAAACGTTATGTGACGCCTTTGCACTGCACTTTTATTCAGAATGCATAGCTTATGCTACATTAGTGGCATAAAGATGTGTCCTACTGCAACCTTTAGTAGCTACATACCAACTGAGTAAGTTAATAAGGAAGAGGATTTTTCTTTTTCTGGTTTCTTTTGGTTTGCCTTCAACTACAAATACAAATCGAAGGGCCCTCACATGATTTTTGCTCATTCCGGTTGCTTAGGCGACTGCTTTGTCCACTCTTGTTAGCATGGTAGCATGTAGCATGTAGCTAGTGGGCTGCTTTTATCATTCACTGTTGCTGAAACTTAAAGGTTTAACTCATCTCTCATCAGATTTGGTAATAATTTCCCTCACAATGGTGATTCATAAAGTTTCCTTCTGACTTACAGGATAATAAATGCTTTGGTTCCCCCACCCCACCCCACCCCACCCCGCCCTCCTTGAAACGCTGTAACATCCTGGAGCTATTTGAGACAGACTAGCCGAGTGGGTGTAGGAACCTGACAGCGTGTTTCTGACAGGACTAGAAGAGATGGAGGATGGGATGACAGGATTAAACACTTACTACACCTCTTTCCAGAGCCAGTAGCACTGAATACCTCAGGCTAGCTGTGGATCGCCAAAAGAGCCTCGATGGCACCAAGCAGCACTAACAACACTAACCGCATTCGACACGCTATTGGCAAATATGTCAGATGTAGGACTAGGAGTAACATTGGCAACCCTTGGTTGTATAAGACAAGTTTTGTTGAAAAAGAACCCAGCCATGGGATGTTTATTGCATTTGCAAACAACGTGTTGTCACACCGTCTACTCGAGTGGAAGATATAAACATCCTCTTCACATGAGGCGCAATTAGTGGCAACAGAAGCTTTGTGAGAACGGGCACTGGCTTGAGCTTCAATGGGCACTGTTTGCTAAACTGCTGTAAACCTAGTCATATCGAGTGCTAAGCGCTCAATTAGCAATAATAATTTCAATACAATCAAAAAAACAACGAAACCCTGGATATACTTTATGGAGCCTGGCGGTCCCTGGACACTATTTTAACAACCTTTGGTTTATACAGTAAAAAAAAGTGAGTCATTTATTTTATTTCTTCTTTTAATCATCTTCATAGTGTCTATGGGAGTCACGAGACAAAAGGACAAATGCCTCGGACCAGAAGACTCATGAGATGAACTACTTAATTCTACAGAGATTTTGCGATGCTTAGTTCATGCAAGCCTAGTAAAAAAATGAACGCATCACTCGTTCTTCTGAATCTCGTTCAAAGACTCCCAGAGACTTCCACATGAGCATTCGTTTTCGAGTCATTTCCCTGACTTCGATGTCGATTTCAAGTTGTTCCTATGCAAGAATCTTAAGGCAGATAATCATTGCATTATTGATTCAATGTTTGCACACTTTATGTAGTCCTGTATGTACGACTTTATATTGTCTTAGTTAGTTCTCTTGTTGGTCCTATGTGGGCCCTTCGGCCAAAGCTGGCCTGCGTTGACATTTGATTTGACCTGCAATTCCATAAGTGAGTATGGGAATAAAGGAGAAAATGCCATTGACACACATTTTCATTTCTAATTAAACATGTAACACAAAATTTTTGTTCGATTCCTAATTTTTATTCAACTGCAGAAAAAGAAAAATGAAATGTAGAGAAAATTACTACATTTGGTGTTGGATCTGTGATGATCACAAATGTTGAGCTATTTTATGAGTTGCTCAGTAGCTCCGAGTTTTATAACCATAAAGACTGTATAAGACTGTAGAAAGAACATTACTTATCACACACTCCAGTGCTCATGTTAGTTCTCACTCTCCAGTGTTCTGTATTGTTGAAAGATTTATGATCAAACTCCTGATGTCACCCAAATGACGATGGGTTCCCCTTTTGAGTTTGGTTCCTCTCAAGGTTTCTTCCTCATAACATCTAAGGGAGTTTTTCCTTGCCACAGTCGGCTTGCTCATCACCTTGACTGTTGATTTGTGTAAAGCTGCTTTGAGACAATGTCTGTTGTGAACAGCGCAATAGAAATAAACTTGACTTGATTTAACTTGTTTTATTAAATGTAAGTGCGTACTTCAGGGTGCGGGTACAGCTTTGTGACTGAATGAACTGCTAATTATGGGGCACTCGAGACAGTGGCAAGAGGAAATCATATGCTGCTTTGAAATAATATATTTGTTACTATGAAAGAAAACATTCTTTAGCCTTCTCAAAGTGTTGCAGCGACAGTTTTTACTTTCATGCGATATTTACTTCACGGCCCTCAGTCAAGTTAGATTTTATGGCCCTTAGTCGGACAAAGTTTGGGCACCTCTGTCCTAGAGGATCGTTGTTTCGTTCCACAGATTTTATTCCATCTGACTTGACTTGAAAAACTGAAGACGCGGTTTTATCGCATCCACATCATCCCGGACCTCTCGTTAAATTAATAGACGGGAGAAAAATAAAGTTTTGTAAAAAAGCAACAGCGATCGTAGATGCCTCCAGTGAGCATTTGCTAATCCGAGCATGCAAATCCTTGCATTTAGACAAGGTGCATTACTTTGGGTTGAACTACGTAGCTTCAGTATATACTGTAGGGCTCCGCCTGCTTCTCTGTAAAACAATGAAAACGCTGGAAAGTGTGCTCACACAAGCGACAACATTCAGTCACCACACAGGCTGCAAGCAGAATGAGCCGTTGGTTTCTACATATACAGGATCGGAAAATAAAAAAAAGGTGTTTAATAGCTGTTTATTGAGGTCACATTAACGTTTCATTATGGGATGTTTCCTGTTTATGAGAGTCCCAAGTTGTCAATGATGACACATTTTTATGACAAACCGTGTTACTGGAAACAGCTGTGGCTGCAGAATTTTTGACGAATGCCTCCATAACGCGCGACGGATACGCCGTTGTCAGACGGAGGAGCCCAAATTGCGGTAATTAGGTTTGTGAAATTTCCCTCCTGTTAGACGGACGAGTAAAAGAGCGTATATTTGCCTATTAAACGTTGTAAAAATGTTTTATGAAATCTCAAGGCAACTCTGTTGGATCTGCGATTATTTATACAGTTCCGTCTGCACTCTTGTTCGTTTTTTAACGACGCCGGCACTAATTACAGGAGCCGACAGCAGAATGTATGTCATTGTGTCGGGCAGATTTTATAGTCCTCGTATATGATAGATCTGGACGCACGCCACAACACCCCCCCTGTCCGCCTAATGCCTGCGAGCCCATTTCAAAGGGCTTCCTAAGCAGCTCTACGAGCACCGTTAAATGTCGGATTGAAGACAATTGAATACGCACCAAGCCTCCCGGCGAGAAATCCATACATGCTTTTTATTTCCAACATTTCTTCATTAACACTGATGGGAGATTCCTTCCTCATTGTACTTACACCTGTTTGTAAACATTATGCTTATGCGGTTTGGAGAAAAACAAAAAAAACAGGCCTTTTCTTTCCTTCTTATCATAGCTAAAAATACTTCGACATCCCAGATCCATGTTCTGACCTCATTTGCTTGGCGTCCGTCCAAATTCTCTGCTGCATATCAATTACCGTTGCCTGCTGGATGCTTCCAGAAAAAAAGATGAGGTCGCTACAGGAAAGGAAATCTCCCTGGTATTGGCTTTTTTTTGACCCACAACAGTGATTCAGTTGAGGAATTCAGTCTCCTTTCGACTTGACTTCGCTGTGCAGTAAGCTGAGCTCATTTGCAGTTCATGCTTGTTTATGCAATCGGAAGAAAGACAAAGAATTTGGTTTATAAAAACCGTATGCTTTTGAAAAGAAATTGGAATCTCAGGAAAAACACTTTTAAAGCCCAGGCCTTTCTGAAGGCATGTAACAGGGTTTTAAACTTTACCTGAATTGTGTGTGTGTGTGTGTGTGTGTGTGTGTGTGTGTGTGTGTGTGTGTGTGTGTGTGTGTGTTGTTGGAGCTTTTGTTGTGTGGTCTGTGTGCTTCATTAGCTGCACAGTTTATCTTGGCTTGATAATGGCGGTTTAAAGGATGTCCCCGGTCTTTAGTGATTTATCTCTAGATGTGGAGAGATGGCACTGATTAAAGAACGAACCAAATAGAAAAGAACATGGGTTTGAAAAATGACAAGACATCCCATTAGAAATTAGTCATTATTTTAGTAGTAGTATAAAATTATATATTAAACGGATGTAACACTACACAAAATTCACGGTTTGGTCTGTAGCTCGGTTAAATTTTTTTTATTTAATGGCTTATTATTATTTACATTTGTGATCATCAGCATTTGAACAGTTTACTTTTTTTTTTTAATTTGTAGATAAAATGCCTGCTTGGTTAAGTAATATATAAAATAATAGTTTATAAAAATAAAATTGAATACATTTAATGAACAATACACTTTTTGTTATATTGATTAAATTGTGTAATCAATTCAATTGGTACAAATTGATTAAATACAATTAAATAAATGCAAAAATTTAACTTAACGAACTTGCGGTCCGCCACTTAATACGTTACCGAGGGAACTCAGATTTTAACTATGCTCCGCACATAAAAAGGATTGCATTCGAACCGAAAGCCCTGTACCTGAAGATTTCGGTATAAATGTGTTCATACCGTTGGACCCCTAATATACTATTTACCAAAGTTGAATAATCCACAGTGATTTACATTTACTTAGTTCATACAAATAAGCAGCTATGGAGTTAGGGGCTTTGCTCAGGGGGCGAAGGTTGGCAGCTTAGTGTGGCTGGGATTGGAACTGACAACCTTTATGACTAAGCTACTAAATGATTAATGTAATCCCAAAAGAAACTTTAGATTGCTAGATGACTGTAAAGATGAGAACTAACTGGTGAACTGACAAAACAAGTCTGAATACACAGTCATCTTGCTGGCAGCCAGTTCAAATGCTGTCAAATCCAAGCGAAGGTCTAGGATTGAATGATCTATAATTTTATCGTATTGGTCTTTGATAACTTAAATCCTTTCACAAGAGAGCATTTCAATTCAGCGAGCACTGAGTACTTAGACACAAGCGGATCTCACTCCCTGCTCATATCTAAACCTCAAACTCCTTTTTTACGACCAAGCTCCACCCTCCATGATAAAGATACTGCTCTAAATAGTATGACAGCTTAAACATAACAGCACATGGCAGCAACTATAACATAAATGGGCCAATTCAAATGTTCCATGACGCCCCTGATTGAGAAACATTTTATCAGTATCAGGAGGTTTCATTGAGTATTAAAATGCATGTACTTGCTATACTCGTGAGTCCATGCATCTCTGGACTTCCCAGTATTTCCATGAAGATCCATTTCTACTTTGTTTGCTTTTAAAAACCCTCTCTCCATGCTAGGAGTCGTCCCCTTTTGCTCTCCAGACGGAGGATCATGAGCATTGCTCACCCTTCTCCACCACCCACACGTCCCCTCGTCTCCTCCCTTTTCTTTTTCCTCGTTATTGACCCCGGCCGGGGCTGTCCAGGTGCTTGTAACAGCTGTGGATCAGGATGCGTGACTCTGACTCTTTCCTCCCCCTGTCTCAGCCACAGCTGGGTGTCTGATGGTCGGCCGTGGGCTATAAATAGGACACAACGGAGCATGTCTAGGAACACGGAGCTCAGGGGAGTGGGGTTTTCTGCACATGTAGGTATTTTAGATTGAACGCTGGGCCGCTACCGAGGCATTCCTCTCAGTCAGCACGGTGCGGGAACAGATGCTTGGTCAAGCCAGTCTAAATAGTCTGAAGTAGAAATGGACAGATCTGTCGTTAACCTTTAACCCTCTACAAGCTGCTATCAGCTGAAGATTTTGTATGTAGGAGTGAAAAACAAAATAATCTTCGATTGCACATCGTGACGAGATAATAAAATGATGCACGCTGAAATTCAGAATCACCTACAGACTTACTTTCATGCATAGTGCCCACAGTCATGGGCAATAGAGTTTTATATAGAAATATGAGATGTTTGATGTCTTTTTCAACCTTCTGTAATAGACTAATGTTCCAGACCCACTGAGAAAATTAATAAATAAAATAAAATACAAATAATAGATATATACTGTATATATATATTCAAACACACACTGACCAGGCCGAACTTTATTGCCACCCATCAGGCATAACTTTATGACCACCTGCCTAATATTGTGTTGGTCACCTTTTGCTGCCCAAACAGTTCAGACCCATCGAGCATTAACAGCATTAACCACACTGGTTAGCTTTCACTCCCTACGTGCACCAATGAGCCTCGGTCACCCACGACCCTGTCGTCGGTTCACCACTGTTCCTTCCTTGGAGCACGTTTGATAGATACTGACCATTGCAGACCAGGAACATCCCACAAGAGGTGCAGTTTTGGAGATGCTCTGACCCAGTCGTCTAGACATCACAACCTGGCCCTTGTCAAAATCACTCAAATCAACTTTGAGGACAAAATGTTCACTTGCTGCCTATTATATCCCACCCACTAACAGGTGCCATGATGAAGAGATAATCAGTGTTATTCACTTCACTGACGATTATTATTACCTGTATGAGAAAACACCTTATTTGCGTTTGCTTGTGTTTAATGTCTATACTGTCAATCATTTTATAGACACGCCCTCACCGGCATTTACTCCACCCAAAAATATACATTACATTACATATTATTTATGGCTTTTGACTAGTGTCCCTATCCAGAGTGACATCCAACCATCTCACTTATGCAGCTGAGCATGTAAGGGTTAAGGGCCTTGCTCAAGGGTCCAGCAGCGGCAGCTTGTGGTGGAGGGATTTGAAATCAATGCCTGGGAAACCAAAAAGTAAAGAAATATCATCAGACCATATTTAGCAACAATAGAGACCGAATTTTTCTCATTTTTATCCTCAATAAAATACCTCAATGCTATCACTTGGTTTCATTAGATAGCTTGGGGAACAAGGTCCAGCTGGAGAACTGGTAAACTAGTGTTATGGGTATGAGTAGCAGCCATTTTCATCCCAAACTTCTTGAATCACAAGTACAGAAAAATCTGCAGCACATTACACCCACCTGCAAATCACAACATTCTGGGATTAAACCCAAAATCCCACTTCTTCCCTTATTTCCATTTGGGGTTCACATTGATCTTGTGATTCAACAATAAATCAGACCTTTTAGTTTAGTTTTTTTTCTAATTTTATTTTATTTCTTTTTTTATCAAATGTGCTTATTTTAAAAGTTGAATTTCTAAATGCTTCAGGATTTTTATTTTATTTTTGTCAAATGTACAGTGTTACACAATACAGTGACAAAGAGCCAAAAATGAGAGACACTGGTGAGAAAGCAACTGTGTAAAGTTGTTATAACTATAGAAGTGATAAAAGAAACAGCATTGTGGATAAAAAAAAAAGATATGTCTTTTTTTAAACATAAAAAAAATGACGGCTAAAAATTATGTATTAAATGTATATTTATACGATTAATTGAAAAAAAAAAAGTTCAGTATAAAGCCTGTAAGCATGGCAATAGTCCATTTTTGAACGTTTTATCGTTTTAGGAATGATCAAGCATGTCTAACTCATGGCTATAGTGTGTTCATGCCCTTATCTGACAATTCATTTTAAAATGGTCAACCTGTGTTTCAGAGGTCTAAGGCCTTGCATGTATGTCTGAGAGTCTTTGAGAGAAAATGAACTATACAGCTCTCCAATCTGGCATACATCCTCATTAGCCGCTCGAGGGACGGTCTCTGTAGCGCGTGACCTCTGACCTTTGGGCAGGGTGACGGATGCTGCGGTGCCGTCGGTTGTCAGCTGGCTGGCATTGTGTCTGCTCCGGTCTGCCCACTCGGCTCTTCGCACACATCCATTTTCTTCTCAGTATGAATTGCGCTGCAATAATAATAACTCCACGCTGCACTGAGCCACTCAAATCACACCTGAGACACACACACACACACACACACACACACACACACACACACACACACACACACACACACAGGCACTCAGATGAAGTTGTACAGGTGTACACTACATATTTTCAGTCAGAAATTACGCTCAAAACAAGTGATATAGATTACAATAAATGTTTGGACAGGAAGTTTTTCCCAAAATATATATTTAATTTATGGAATTAAGCATTCCCTAATTTAATATGCATTTATTGGCATACATAGAAAAGTCACCCGAATTCAGATTGTTAGGAGACTCACAGAAGAAGGACATTCCAATAGTTTGGAATATTGTTCTAATCAGGAAAATACCATGTGACATTTTTGATATATCATCATCTACTGAATGCAGATTTTACATAATATTGCTATTGGGATAAATTACGCAATAGTACATTTACATTTATGGTATATAACAGACGCTCTTATCCAGAGCGAGTTTTTAATCAATGGATAAATCAACACTGGTTCACTGGGTCACAGACTTGGGATGCCATCAGCTTAAAACTCTGTTGAGAGGAAATATTAAAGCACATATACAAAAATATTTAAAAAAAGGACTCTTTTCTTGTGATGGCAAATCTGATTTGATGTTGACATTGTTATTCATATTTTGGATTTTTAATGCTCGTGTTTGATCTCAGAGTCACTCGAGGACATACATGAGCTCAGCGATGCCCATGATTGGCTGGCGTCACTGTGATTGACAGGGGCGTGAAAGTATGTCACCCTCCTACCCAGACAAAATGTCTCATTTTGCCCTCGTGATGCATTTTGTCGGGATTCAAACTCAGGATTTTGGGGAATTTTTTTTTTTTTTTACCAATTTTTTACGTAATTATTATAGCGAATAACCAACAGTTGAACATTTCAAAGTTTTTGTAGATATTAAATATATATTTAAAAAACATCAAGTCCCTTTTCTTTTGTTATACTAACTTTCACTCTTCTGGGAATGTCCTCAATCATACACAAGGGTGTTAGTAAAGTCAGGTACTGATGAAGGTGAGGTGAGGAGGCCTGGGGTGCGGTCAGCGTTCACATTCTTCACAAAAATGTTCAATAAGGTTGACGTTTAGCTCTATAGCAGGCCACTCAAGATCTTCGTTCCAACCCTTTTAAACCATATCTTAGAGCTGGATCATGTTTGAGTCTATAGGGAATATCCAACGCTACGTGATCCAAAGACTTCCTATACAATTATGTGGTATCAAATTGGATGAATTTATACATTTTCTTATTGAGAGCCACAAGTTAAACATGCAGTTTACCCACAAACCTGCAGGTGGGATTTTTCGAATTGAAACAGCTGTACGTGCGGGAAATCTACTCCGCCAATACTCGCTGTAGTGTCAGCATTCATTTATCCACTCAGTGATGGATCCGATTGCATACGCTTTCTTCGGCTTAAACACAGGAAAGGCGTCTAATACAGTATGTTCAGCAGAAAGCTATGACTGTGGGAAGGAAAGCATGTCAGCAATGCTTTCTCATCCGTCAGGATTCTCAGTACTGAACAAGACGGGATTTTCTGGAAGGCATCCCAGGTGAAAAAAAGAGAAAAGTATTCAGAAAAGGAAGAAGGAATGCTTGCAATGCTTGTCTTCCCCTCCCTCTTTTTTTTTTATTTATTTAATTCTTTTTCAGGAACAGCTCAAGATTTTAAAGGTTCTCTTCAAGTCAACACACAGGGACGTGCTTTCATTTCAAACGCAGCCTAAACTCTTTCTTTCTCAGGCTAATGCTTTCAAAAACAATCCCCTTTTATTCCGGCTCGTGCTTAACGTGAAACACATTCAGAGAGAACGCCTTCGGTGTCGGAGTCGACTGTGCTAGATACGATTATCAGATCTAAATGGGTTTATACGCTTTATTGGCAGCCCTCTCATTGTTAATACACACAGATTATTTTCAGCAGAGCCTCAGTTCAGCCAGTTCATACCGCATTTTCTCATTTTCCCAACTCCTCATGTCGTGAATTAGATTATAGGAGCATGAACATAGTGTTACACTCAATAATCTCCACGGATCACTGGGGCTCGCACTCCGAGCCTGGACGGAATGAAACTCTTTCCGTTTTCTGGAAACCCACCGATTTGATTTAATTACCACCATGTTGTCAGATCGGAACGACCAGATGACCTGTGTAATTGTTTAGAGAGCCGGATAACGCGACGCTAATATATCGATATTGTAAATAATTATGTCTCAACGCACTTTATTTATTTGTTTGTTTGCAAATTTATTTACTTACTTATCCTTTCTATTCAAATGCATATTCTAAAAAAAATCAATTCAATGTTGTTCAATAACATTTCCAAGTAATTGATTATAATGATTTTTTTTTTTATCGAAAATCTTTAAATAAAACTATTGAAGTAGGCAAAACAAAACCCCGCTGTTATTGTAGCAATTTAGTTACTGATCAATCAACTAATCAATCGATTAATTGTTGTTATACCAGCCTCATTGATTTTTAATTTAACTTATTTATGTTGGACTGATCTTTTATATTGTTAGACGATGTGACGATATTTGATCAATCACACGATTCATTACATGAGCTTGAGTGCGTCCTGTGCTGAATAATACATACATAAAAATACAAATAAATAATATTATAAACAAATGAATACATTCTTTTTCTGGTTCCTGCTTGCATTTCTGTTCAATTGTATTTATTAAAAATATAAATAAAGAACTATAAAAGAGGCGAAATTCAAACCTAGAACACACTTTTATTTACGTCATCCTTTCTTTACTCAGATATATAAAAAGAACACGAAACATTTGTTTTACCGATGTGGCAAGTCTCGAATCAAGCAAAAAAATCCGCCAGTGCACACATCCGGCAATTAAAACCGTCCGTGTGGAAACATAGCAAAGTTTCGTTTGGTTTCATGATGATTTACGTAATTTAAAACACCATAATTGCTTTAAAACATTAACAAGAATATTTTGTCTTCATGCTCCATGCACACACACACACACACACACACACACACACACACACACACACACACACACACACATATATATATATCTCTTACACTTTCTTACACTATATTGCCAACAGCATTAAACACATCCTGTATCGAAGAACAGCTGAGGATCACATGATATTTGTATTCATATTGTTCATCCATAAACCCCAAGTCTTTTGTTCTGTTTGTGGATTCTTGATGATTGACAAAATGATTATCTAAATACAGCGATTTTGTAATAGTTTTTATTTTCTTATATTCTATTATTATTATTTAAACACACGCTCACGCAGGGTTGTTGCACGTCAGCACTTTAGCGTTCAAATGTCATAAATCAAAACGTCGTCTATGCCGCCGTGTGTTGGAAAATCATCAGCGTGCACCGGCTGATGGCTTTAACCCTCAAACTGCTGCCATGGATGTAATTGGCTTTGGCTTTGTGCTTTCTCTCTCTCTCTCTCTCTCTCTCTCTCTCTCTCTCTCTCTCTTTTCTCATCCTTACCCCTCCACCCCCCAATTCATCGCCATGTCTGGGCCCGAAGCCCGTTGCCATGGCAACCCCGGGGAAGAGTTAATGTACCAAGAGACAGAAATTGTATTATCTTTTCTCCCATCTCTTCTTTTTTCAATTTCTTTTTGTATTTTATTTATTTATTTCTATCTATGTATATATATATATATATTTATACATATCATATTTTTTTTCCTTTGTTTTTTTTTTTTTCCAGAATAGGCAGCCGTTTGAGAATTCTCGTTCGCGTTAGCATGCTAATGCACACTATAGGGTGGTCGAGCCGAGATAAAAAAAAAAATAAAATGCTATTTTCTGGGAATATGTAAATCTGCTAGTGACAGACTGTAATTTCTGCAGCATTTATTGCTGAATGAATAATTCAAGAATGGTAATGGAACTCTATCTCCGTTTGTGTATGTGTGTGTGTATGGGGGGAATAAGGGAAAGGGGGGGGGGGTCAATATCAGTTCAAGGACCGTCTTGACTCTTTGACCTAGAATTAGATGTTGTTTGCGTGTTTATTTAGAGGATGCATAAGAGCACACAGCTGTTTGGGGAGCTTCATATGCAGCCGCGGCGGAGCATCAGGCGTTTTGTCACAATGAAGTGACTGAAAGCGAAACGCAAACAGAGTTACTGTGTCCAAGCTTGTTAGTGTGCAGCCTGCTTCCTAGATTGCATCTGCTTAAAGTGCGCTCAGACCATCGGCCTCTAGACACAGAGGCTCTCCTTCTTAGAGTTTTTTGTTTGCTCTTCTTCCAGCCTCGACCTCCCTGGAACAAGCACACACGAAGCGCACCAGATTCCCAGAAAATCCCCATTAGCCACTTGGTAATCCCTCCATCCTCGGGTGATAAACAAGCTGGATGGTGTTAGCTGTAACTGGAGGAAAATTAATAGGGTGCCATTAGGGCATGAAAGCAGGCCAGACAAAAGAGCAGAGGGAATCCTGAAAACCGAGAGAGAATCCCACAGCATCTTTCAGTCAACCTTGTGCCTCGGGAATTAAAGATTTCTGACAGTTGATTATTTTTAGCTTTCAAAATAATAAATTTCATGGTGCTGTAAAATTTACCAGTCAAATCGATAAATAATATGAACTACTTGCATTACACTTCTTATTGATAAAACATAGGCAGTGTATATATTAGTAAATTACGTTAAAGTTTGCTGATGGGCCAGTGATAGATATCAGTTTCCCTTAAACTTTCCCTTAAATCATAAAATCTGGTGTTAAAACTGTTTATTTGATTGCAATATATATATATATATATATATATATATATATATATATATATATATATATATATATATATATATATATATATATATATATATATATATATATATATATATATATATATATACATACACAATTTTTCAAATTTAGTTTATATTTTATTTAATTATCTATCTATCTATCTATCTATCTATCTATCTATCTATCTATCTATCTATCTATCTATCTATCTATCTATCTATCTATCTATCTATCTATCTATCCTTGCATATTTATATTGTCTATTTATTTTTATTTAACAGTTCATTATTTATTTGCTGATTTATTTACTTACTATTGTATATTAGTTAATATTCAGATTTCTTTCTATTCTTTATTTTATTGATTTATTGTTGTGTTAAATTTTTAAAAAATATATTTTTCTTTGTGTTCTTTGCAAACTGCTTTCTTTCTTTCTTTCTTTCTTTCTTTCTTTCTTTCTTTCTTTCTTTCTTTCTTTCTTTCTTTCTTTCTTTCTTTCTTTTATTTAACATTTAAAACCTCACACACACACGAGCATCTTGCTTCACATCACACACTTGCTGTATATGTTAGGAACAGTGTGAAGGTGAGCAATTGTTTCCTGGATGGAATAAAGTGCATTCATGCTGTTTTGTTGTGAAACTGCTTGAATTGTGTTAATCAATAATCATCATTTTAGTGCTGAGGGAAATACCTAACATTTTAGCCGTAATCGCCAGCCCAGTGTGGCTCATCTTTCTTCCTCTTCTTTTTCTTTTTCTGCTTTCTCTTTTTTTGTGGATCAAATTCATGATGTACATGTGGTGAAAGCTGGACTGTAGCTGCTCTCTGCATGCCTGCGAAAGATCATCCAGCACCTGCTGGCATCCTTCAGCAGCAAATCAAGGCAGGAGTGAGCATGGGCCCTGGCCTCTGTCTGATAGCGCTGGCTAATTAATTTGTGAGTTCACCAGTGACGAAAGGAGCAGAGGACCGAGCACATGTGTCTCAACACACACACACACACACACACACACACACACACACACACACACACACACACACAGACACACAGATCTGCATACGCATAATGTCATGTGCAGCAAAGCCACATGTTCTGTTCATGTTCATGTTTTTGTCTGCTTGACAGAACCATACAAATTTGTGTATCTTGTATTAGAGCAGTTAAAATTTGCTGATTTGAGTACAATTCCTTTCATACTGACCACTGGATGTACAACATGGCAAAGAAACTCTTTTTTATTCGAGAATTACAATTGTTGCTCTCCTCAAAGATGGTCAGGGTCATACAGAGGTTTTTCAAGACGGATTTCACTCGGAACAGGCCTCGCAAGGGTCCATCAAAGAAGTCAAGTCCTCTTGCTGTGCATCAGGTACAGAAGCTGCTTCAAAAAACAGAAGCATGAGTGCTTCCAGCATTGCTTTAGTGGTTCAGAAGTGAAAGATCCTCTTGTCAGCACCCAGACCATACGCCGCACACTGTAACAAATCGGTCTACATGGCCATCATCCCAGAAGGAAGCCTCTTCTGAAGCTGGCTCTCAAGAAAGCCTTCAAACACTTTACTGAAGAGCATGAATTACTGGAACCATGTCCTGTGGTCTGATGAGATAAACTTGTTTGGCTCACATGGTACCCAGCATGTGTGACGACACCCTGGTAAAGAGAGCACCAAGAAAATTGTGTCTTGCCTACAGTCAAGCATGGTGGTGGTACGATCATGGTCTGGGGGAAGCAGAACGCACTCCCTATGATGCACTCCTTTGGGAAACTGGGCCAAACGGCGGTTTTCCGACATAACAACGACCCCAAACACACCACCAAGATGACAACTGCCTTGCTGAAGGTGAAGATGAAGGTGATAGAGTGACCAAATATGTCTCCAGACCTGAAGCTTGTTGAGCACCTCTGGGGCATCCACAAGTAGATGGTGGAGAAGCACCATGTGTCTAACATCCAGCAGCTACCGTGATGTCATTATGGAGGACTGGAGGAGGATAACAGCAAGAACCTGTGCAGCTCTGGTGAATTCCTTGCCCAGGAGGATTAAAGCAGTGCTAGATAACAATGGTGCTTCACACAAAATATTGACACTTTGGACACATTTTTGACATGTTTACTTAGTGTTTACTCACTTTTGTTGCCAGCTATTTTGACAATGATGGCTGTATGTTGAGTTATTTTTAACGGACAGTAAATCTGCTAGAAATACTGCTATAAAAGCTGCACATTTGCTATTCTAAAATATATTTAAGTTCCATTTCTATAGCATTGTCCCTTAAAAAGATATACTAAAATCGTTGCTGAAATGTGAGGGGTGTACTAACTTTTGTGAGATACTGTATGGTCTCACACACACGCACACACACATTTAACCCCCCATTAATTAATACTTACACACTTATACACACACACACACACACACACACACACACACACACACACACACACACAATGCCCACCTCCCACTTATTCACATACACACACTCATACACATATTTAACCCCCTGTTAATTTACACATGCACACATGCATACACACACTTATACATATATGCACACAAGCACATGAGCCTAACAGCCCCCACCCCGCTGTCTGATTTCACAGACAGACAGACACATACACACGCACACACTTGATGCCCCCACTTATTTACATGCACTCACATATACGCACATATGACTTTCCATTCTTTTACTCTCACACACATACATACACACAGATACTTATATACAAACAAACTCATGACAGCCCACAGATTTACACACACACACACACACACACACACACACATGATCCCCCACTAACTTACATCCACTCACTCATACACACATATGACCCACATTACTTTTCCCATACACACATGCATACACACACACACACACACACACACACACACACACACACACACACACACGTATATACATATATGCACAACAGCTAATTTACACAGACAAACGGACAAACACACACACACACACACACACACACACACACACACACACACACACACACACACACACTCACTCACTCTTTCTTACACACCATCAGGTTTGTTGTGGCTGCTTTGTTGTGGGTTTATCAGTTCCTGTGCAGTTGAAGGCGGCGGCCCTCACTCATAATTCTAATCTTTTTTTTTTTGTCTTCACTCCCTTCCCTGATTAAGGGTCTGTCCATCGTTACTCTCCTTTATCACAAACCCACGGCTGCACTCTCTCTCTCTCTCTCTCTCTCTCTCTCTCTTTCCCTCTACTCTGTGATCCGTCTCTGTGTGTGTGTGTATGTTTGTATGCAGATTCGGCTTGTTATTGGTTCGTTACGGAATTGTTACGCCTATAAACACATCATTTTCTTGGCATATCGTAGCGTGAGAATTTTTTCCCCTCTATATGAGGCTCACACTACTTGTGTGCTAATTGACTAAAATGTCATTCACAGTAGGAGTCAACTGTAATGAAATGAAACGCCACCCCCCTCCTCCTCCTCTTCTCCAAAAAAAAGGGTATTCTTTTCATTAATGCGACAAATGCGATTCATTAAATCAATTAAATTAATTACTCGAGAAGAATCGTTGCCTTGGCTCGGAAAAATATCGGAAATAAAACCATTCGCTATCGTTTTTTTGTTCGCGTTCGCTGCGATTAGTGTGGAAAATGAGGGGAAAATAATCAAACCGGATGTCATGATTAATATACTTGCGTGCGCACGTGTGTGTGATGGGTTTGGTGTTTGCCTGCTCTCTCACTTTGTGCACCCAGATTCATTGTCATTGCCAAAATGTGTAAGTGTGTGTATGTGTGTGTGTGTGTGAGCTAATGAATCCAAAAAGTGCTAGCTGCCAAACGATTCCAAACGAGCCGCCGGCAATTACGAAGCTCGTTTGGCTCAAACGTTGGAGTTTTAACTCCCGACAGTGACACACACTTTCCTTACTCCGCTGTGTATTTTTTAACCCCATGCGGTGGACATTACCACACCAGTACGACGACTCAAGTTTCCACCAAAACCAGATGACTGTTATTAGCAGCCTCAAACGCAGAACTTTTTACAAAAGGTCAGGGGGAAAAAAAGAGACGAAAAAGGACAAAAGAAACAAGCTCTGGCTGCTAACAGGGCGTGTGTTCACAGCACAATAAAAGAAAACTATAAAGAGACCCTTGATATATATTTAAATAACTGTAGATCTGTGTTTTTATTCTCTGAAGCTCCTGGGTAATAAACTGGCAAACATTCAAGCACTGCGAGTAAGACTGAGCCACAAGTGGGGTGGGGAGAGTCCCTTTATTGTGAAGGAAACGAGGCAACGGAGCATGGCCCTGCTAAACCAATTACCATAAAAGACCGTTGTCTGAAAGTTTATGTATGAACACGATGGGCTAACAAGTGTGGTCTGCTTAACACTCTTAGCACATGTGCTCAAAGACAGTTGTTCATTTTCACAATTCAGAAAGATCAAAATCAAGGGGAAGAAGTGAGAAAAGGATTAGCTAGGCTCAGATGGGCTTCGCAGTTCAGCTTTCACTTGCCTGGAAAACCAGCAGGCTACAACATGGGACTACCTGTAGCTGCAACTAGGCTACAACATGGCTGACACAATGTAATAAAGCTAGTTTGCAAGTTATAAGCTATTTAAGCAAAAGACAAAAGATTTAATCAATATCATGTATTTTTGGTTCACAATTATATATCTTTAAACTCTTGCTAGCATCTGTTGTTTTCCCCTGTCTATTATGCTAACAAGAGTGGGAGCTTTTATTTGCTATAATGCACGATTTTCTAGATAGCCGCATGTTTCTGACATGTTTCTGTATATTAATGACCAGTATATGGGGTCCAGGGTTGGAGACCGAGCCTGGGGTCTCCAACCTTTTGTACAGGAAATGCTTTGTTTTGAAAATATTCTCCTGGATCGGTTGGTGAGGTTTAGAGGGTTGTATATGTACACATATATCAGATCAGAACAAAAGATTTTAATATTGAATAACCATATTCCAGATTGTTCTTGCAACTGGTTTGCAAGTCTTCCCAAGCTTTCACAGTTTTGGGTCACGACCTGGTTGTTGGAGACCTCTGCCCTAAGCTTTAATGCTATTTCTATTCTGTTTTTTTTTTTTAGTTGCCTGCAATCGTAGGGAAAAAAGGGAAATGTTTAAATGTTTAAAAAAAACTATCAATCCACAAGGTAAAGATTTCCTACAGCAGTAAGAAACCAGTCGCTCAGAGCAGTGTTGACCCATGCTCTCAGGGTTGGTATCTGCTGCACTGGCTGCTGGAATCATTATCCGAAGATTAGTAACACTGCCAGGTTTGGCACACCAAGTCCTAAGGGTCAGAGGATCTCAGGAGGATCTTGGCCACTCCAGAGCCCAACATGGCCCTGTGGAGTGGAGAAGCTTTATAATCTGTCCACTCCACCATTTATCTACTTGGGTCCATCTGATCCAGTAGCCTCATGCCAGGTCTCTTCCTTACTCTTCTCGCTAATATTTCTGTAACTATATTGAACATTCTACACAAGCAATCCATAAAACACTTAGTATACAATAAATATAAAGAAATTGTCCATTAGTATAAGCTTTTCCACATCACTTCCACAGGAAGTCAGAGAAAATGCTGCATCTGCTTAGGGTTTTTATTAGGAATTCATTATTTATTTGGTTCCTCAGGGTTTGTGATGCACTTTTCAAATTTTTACTTTAGGCCTTAAAATTTTGCACGACTAACCAGAAAAAAATTCAATGTCCAAAATCACTAAATTTTTTTTTTTATATATTTCTTTTTATAGTATTTTGTAATACTTTATTTATAATTACATTCTTAATTTTTCGACTCAAACAACAGCACACTTTTAACATGTTTATTTCGAATATGGTTTTAATTTTAGCTAAGCGATAAAACTTTTAAAGCTTTCTGACCAATCAGATTTGAGGATTTGACAGCTGGGTGATATATTTGTTTATGGTAAAAGAGGGAAAAGAAAACTTTTTTTGCAATAATTCTGCAACTTGTTACTGCAGTTACTGCATTGAGGATGCTAATTTATATTTTGCATCTACCATAGTTTTGCTGTTTTTTCTTTTCCGTTTATACATTTTAATCTTTTTTAAACGTTCGCAAGAAAGCAGAATAAACTTTGTATAGTAGGAACCTGAAATCTGGAAAAAAGTATTGAAAATTATTTCTAATAAATGTAAAAAAATATATAAGTATTTACCCAAGCTTTATGCTTAGCACGCTAGTCAGGATTTTTTTTTCCCTGCCATGTGTTAGTAATGTCCTTTGATATCCTATAGTGTCACATGGTTTCCTATTCCCAAACTCCACGTGTAAGGATATCTCCCAAACAGAATTAGCGAGTTAGGTGCCTTCCGCTGGCCTTAATGTTATTAATTATGTCTTTCGATCGATTCAGCGAGTTCCTGCTTGGCTATTGTTTCATAGGAGTCTTTTGAAATAATAAGATTGATCTTTTACTATCAGTTTTTGCTGTGGGATATCCAGCCCGAGCAGCAGCATCCCCAGGGAACCGTACATCAGACTGAACTGGATTACCGCTAGCTGATGGGAACAAGCACGAGCGGTTTCTTCACCCTGCTCCGGGCTCTTGTTATATTGCTGATTCACATCCACGTTGTGTTGCTTTAACCTCCGAAGACAGCAATCGTTTGTCTCCAATCGCCAGGCAGAGACTTACGCAGATATTTCAAAGCCTTGCACTTATCAGTTTGTTAATTAGTACGGGATTAAAAAATTAAATCTTTTAATTAACTGTTAATACGTTTCTTTTTTTTCTTCTTAAGTGATTAAAGATTTCAGTGCTTAAAAGGTCTTTTTGTGGTTTGGTTCTCCCTTTTTTCTCCCCTCCGTTTCCTCTTGTCTTTAACTGCACGCTTTCGCTGCTGATTGAAGCGTTACGGTTAAAAGATCCAACAGTGTATTCAAGGCTTTAATGTGTAGGGCATGGAGAAGCGAGCCTTCTGCGAGCATAGGATTGAGGATTTCCTTGTTTGTCGTGGTGAGAGTTTCAGGATCAGGGGGCCTCTTGTTTTCTGGAGCGCAAAGCCAGCTTCTAGTCAAACAAGATCAATTTGTTTCTGCAAGGAATTTGGGCATAATAATAGGGCTTTGTACGGCCAACCCACATGGTATCAATTGAGACGTCGGCTTTGAGAGTCAGCGACTGGCCAGTGCAGAGGAGGAGCAGCTTGGCTCCTACAGGTGGAAAAAATTGTTCTGAGACAGCACCACGAACACAATAATCCGATGGAATTAGAACTTAGAAGCGGAGCGAGGACACGATTGGAGTGCGGATTGTTGGTTTAAGTAGCTGGCCTCGTGAAAAATGAACTCAGTTTCTCCGCGCCTATCAGCATTTGCTATTAGCTACTTAACCTGATGAAATATATTATTTATGCCTTAGATTACGACGTATCCGGATGACTGATGAAAAGATTTGTCCTCCCACGTGAGTAATGGAGAGTCTAAATCAAACAGGGGCCGTGTAATACATCACTAGTTAATCACTATTGCATTATCAAGATTATCACAGATGGCTGCAATATGTTAAGTGTCCCCTCAGTAATTTTGTTTACAGCGTGCCATTAGCGTCCTTAGAGCATCTTTTAGATCTTCCCATGCTCCTGTGAAGCAAGGGCTCCGGGTAAGGGACTTGCTCAAGGGCCCAAGAGTGGCAGCTTGGCAACTCTGGGACTTGAAACCCCAACATTCCGATCAGCAACCCGAAGCCTAAATCACCGAGCTACCACTTCCCTCTAGATGTTATGACACTCTAAACTTATTAAAAAACAACTTTTACAATAGAAGCATGCCACGCAAAACCAACTTTAAGCGCTCAGTATTTCAGCATAAAAAATTCTCATTAGAGTGTTTTGTCCATTGTGCTGCAGACCTTCGAGGGCTACGCACTGCCTCGGCGGAAAAGCGTGCACAACGTCGTGTCCTTAAGCGCTGATTGAAGCCGACAGCGCTAAACTTTTGCAGCCGGCTTTACAACACCGCCTCAGCTTTTCTCCTCATTAATAGCCTATTCCTTTTTCTCTGCTATTAAAGAAAGTTGACGGTAATTTTCTTTCTCCATCCCAAAACAAAAAAGGCCATATTTATCCGGCAAGAATATAGGGCTCTCACTTTGTAAAAGCGAGGATGTCATTTTGGCTCGTATGTAAACAAGTGTAATGGTGTAGGAATAAAAATAAACGAAAAATAATAAAGAAAAAAAAAAATAATAAAAAGAAATTACTGACCATCTGTTTAAAGACATTCACGAGGATCTGGCAACCGAGGTTGATCTGTTTAATGTCTCTCTCTCTCAGCTGCTGGCCGAAGGCCCTTGTTACAAAGATGAGCTGCATTTATTAAACTGACATCTATTGCATGAACTCCCATTACACAAATGTTTGATGTCCATTGCGGCATTGATCTTAAACACCCCCGATTCATAATCCGACTTTATGTGAACCTGGGCTCGCTCTTGGCCGTTCCGGACAATTAAAGAGACGAGCTTTTTGACGTATAAAAGTGTGTTTGAATCACGTCAATATTTTATATCGAGTATGTAAATAAATCATCTATTAACCGCAGACATGCACAGACTGAAACGACTACAATAAGTGTATGATAAATGCTTTCAAAAGCAAATATGAATACAATTTTCTGAATGAACAGGTAATATATATATATATATATACTTCCTGATCTCTTGACGTCTTCCAGTGATGCTCTTCCCCTCTTGAAGTGCACGTGCCGCTCAAAACACCTCGGACGACACGTCGCAGCGTCACCGTATGTCAAACGTATGTCATGTAAAAAAGTCTCTGGCAGATTTGCCCAGGGAGAGGTGGTAGCTTAGTCGTTAAAGCATGCACTTTGCATCCGAAAGTCGTTAGTTCAAATCTGAGCCATACCAAAGTGTCAGTTCTGGGCCCCCGAACAAGGCCCTTAACCCTGTAGCTGCTCAATTATATGAATGAAATAAATGTAAGTTGCTCTGGATAAGGGCATCTGCCAAATACCGAAAAAATTTATAATTCTAGATCCTGGGGCGGATCTTCGTTAACACATGAAGGCATCTTTAAAATATTTAAGACATTTACCAATTTAAAGCCTGATCTTGCTTAATCCTGTAAAATGATTTATTTCCAGTTATCGTATTCGACTACCTGCTGGTCATCTTTATTGTGTTAGGAAAAATGAATGGATTTAAAAAAAAACTCTATGAGAGACCAATTATGAACTCATGGTGATGAAATCAGAGACAGAATTCCAACACCACAGTGACACTACCGGCATTTCTCCATACTTCCCCTCAGAAAGTCAATTCCTTTTGATTTAGGCCACACCCACTTCAGATTTTCATTTCTCAATTCTGTTGCCTGTGTAAAGGGTTCATGGTCCTCCCATGCAAGCGAGACGTTAGTCTAATTGACTACAAAGAAAATGCAAGTGATTATCTCCAGTGAATGTGTACAAGCAAGACATTAGGCATCATATTGATATTAGTTTGCACTTAGATGACTCATACCCATGTTTTATTTTTAGAACAAAATGATAATAAGCAGATTAAAGGCTAAAGTGCCACTAGAACTGTGTGACATAAAATGTGTTAGTTAAGTGCAAGCTGTATATTACTGCTGGATCCAATCTATATTATGATTATTTTTATGCTTTATAATTATATAAATATATATTAGGGCTGTCAATCGATTCAAATATTTCATCACAACTTCATTGCACATTTTTATCTGTTTTAAATACCTTAAATTAATACTTTTCAAGTTTTTAATACTCTAATCCACATGTGCATGGACAAATATTTTTGGTGAAACTAAACTCAACATGGAGCATAAAGACAAAATATTCTGGTAAATAATTAAATCTAATTATAGTGTTTTAAATTACGTCAGGGCTGTTTCTACACGGACGGTTTTAATTGCCGGATGTGGGCTTTGGAGGTTTTTGGTGCTTGATTTGAGACTTGGCGCAACAGTAAAACAAATGTTTATCGATTTAAAATAATTTTTTGGTGGAATTTTTTTTTTATATCTAAGTGAAGAAAGGACTTCATGAATAAATGTGTGTGGTATGATTTTAATTTTGTTTCCTTTATATTTATTCACATATATATTTTTTATTCAAAACGGTAAAACAGAAATGCACGCTGCATTAATTTAAAAAATTTAGTGCCGTTAGAATGGATTTGCGTTCATTTCTATGACGCTTCATGAGTAACAAAAAGTCATGAGGTCTCTACTTTTAATGGTTCCATTTTCAAGGGGAATTGTACATGTACTGTAACTCAACAAAAATTGTGAATTACTTGTTTTATTTACTATTTTACATGAATATTACAATGAAAAATAGTTTCGAGAAACAAACTGTCCGGATGTCAAGAGTGTGTAAAGCTGTTATTCATGCTAATGGAGGATTTTTTTAATAAAAAATAAAGTGTAAAATCTGTACGTTAATATTATTTTTCGGTCAAAGCTCATTTTCAAAGTGTTACATTGCATAGTTTGTTGTATAAAAACAAATGGAATTTGCATGTGTCTCTCAAAGACATCGAAGTTTTGCAACAGTAAATTTAAAGATTGAAGTAAAATTAAAAATACAAAAATGTAAATGGGATGAAATTTTAATAATTAGGTATATGGTATATTAGATGTTTGATGTGGCCAACAACTGTCTCTCTGTGTTGTTGCTTATAATATATTTGTGTTTATTTAAAACTACTGTTAAAAGGTGGCAATAAATGTAGGACACTTTGGAGAGCAAAGACAGTCATTAAAAATGCTTCTGAAAATATTATTTGGAGATGTAGTATATGCAGGATCTGGTTTATTTTTTTCAGTTTAAAAAAAATAATCGTTGTGGATAAATGGTCCCATTTATTGTTTTTATCTGTGCTTGTATTTTTAAAATTTATTTTTTTCCCTATTTTATTAAAGT